>NC_041391.1:628305443-628308672 GCF_002162155.2 Triticum dicoccoides
GGGGTGGAGGCGGGGAGGGGCGAGGGAAGGGGAGGGGCGCGGGTGGAGCGGGCGGCGAGGAGCGGCGCGGTTGGAGCGGCAGTGGGTCGGCGGACGGTGCGGCCGGGGTTGAGCGGTGAGTGGAGGAGAGAACGAGTGGATGAGGCTGCGCGCGGGTTGACCAGCGAGTGGATAAGGCGCCCTATGCCGACGGCTTAGCCGTCGGCATATATAAATAATGCCACGTGGCATATATGCCGACGGCTAAGCCGTAGGCATAGGTTTATTTCTTTTTTTATACATGTTAATTACAAACTAGCCGTATACATGTTAATTACAGCATATATTATTAGCTGTCTTCAAATATATTTTTAGTGTATATTATTTTCATACGCATTGAAAAGTTTCATATACATATAAAATATTTGTACGTACATATTAAATATTTTCAAATACACGTCCTTGAATTTCTTTTGAACCGAATTTTTTCTATGGTCAGCAACATTTCATTATAATATAAATATTTTCTATGGTCTCGCGAAAGGTGATACATAGGAGAGCAACTGACTGAGGGGTACCGTTACCGAGTGCCTGATCCGGTAACTATACGAGCGCCTGATCTGTCTACTACCGTGTCATCGCCGACCGTGAGCGGGGCCACAGGTTGTGTCAGGTCGGCCCATAGGGACACTCGGGAGCAACATCCACTCCGTGTAGACCCGACGCGTCCGTTTCCCCCCTCCAGGTGCCGGCGGCGACGCCGTCTGTGAGGGGGGGGCACACCCCGGAGATGCGTGCTGGGCGTTTGCAACCGCCTCAACACTTCTAGACTTGTGAGAGGCCGCATACACAAGATTTGACGGTATGCTAGCCCCCGGAGGCCGCCGGCATCGTTACCGCAGAACGTCTACTACCGTTTCATTGCCGTCCGTGAGGGGGGCCACAACCCGGAGACACGTGTCGCCTCTTCGGACATGCCACAACACCACCCCGCATGTATGAGGGCCCGGTACGACGCTCCGGTGGGATTGCTACCCCCCCCCCCCAGGGCCCCCGTCCCGCCTAACCATGTAGCGTTTGACCACGGGATCTAGCCCTTTGACTTTGCACGGACGGGCTTTGACCAGTGGACCTCTCCACCCGGTTGTGTTAGGTCGGCCCAGAGGCACACTTTGGAGCAACATCCGGGCCAGGCCCACAGCTACATCCACTCCGTGTAGACCCGACGCGTCCGTTTCCCCCCTCCAGGTGCCGGCGGCGGCGGCGTCCGTGAGGGGGAGGGCACACCCCGGAGACGCGTGCTGGGCGTTTGCAACCGCCTCAACACTTCCAGACTTGTGAGAGGCCGCCTACGCAAGATTTGACGGTATGCTAGCCCCCGGAGGCCGCCGGCCACAGTCGTAGACGTGCGAAGAGCAATCCGCGTAGAGGGAAGTGTTCAGATACTTCTCCATCACAAAAAATTATGAAAAATTACCATCAGTCCTATAGCACATGTGCCCACGTTGTGTAAAAAACTCATGATTTTATCACGCTCCAAGTATTTAATAATATTCACGCTGCATCGTTACCGCAGAACGTCTACTACCGTTTCATTGCCGTCCGTGAGGGGGGCCACAACCCGGAGACGCGTGCCGCCTCTTCGGACATGCCACAACACCCCCCCACATGTATGAGGGCTCGGTACAACGCTCCGGTGGCATTGCTACCCCCCAGGGCCCCCGTCCCGCCTAACCCTGTAGCGTTTGACCACGGGATCTAGCCCTTTGACTTTGCACGGACGGGCTTCGACCAGTGGACCTCTCCACCCGGTTGTGTTAGGTCGGCCCAGAGGAACACCGGGAAGCAACATCCGGGCCAAACCGACAGCTACATCCACTCCGTGTAGACCCGACGCGTCCGTTTCCCCCCTCCAGGTGCCGGCGGCGGCGGCGTCCGTGAGGGGGGGGGCACACCCCGGAGACGCGTGCTGGGCGTTTGCAACCGCCTCAACACTTCTAGATTTGTGAGAGGCCGCCTACGCAAGATTTGACGGTATGCTAGCCCCCGGAGGCCGCCGGCCACAGTCGTAGACGTGCGAAGAGCAATCCGCGTAGAGGGAAGTGTTCAGATACTTCTCCATCACAAAAAATTATGAAAAATTACCATCAGTCCTATAGCACATGTGCCCACGTTGTGTAAAAAACTCATGATTTTATCGCGCTCCAAGTATTTAATAATATTCACGCTGCATCGTTACCGCAGAACGTCTACTACCGTTTCATTGCCGTCCGTGAGGGGGGCCACAACCCGGAGACGCGTGCCGCCTCTTCGGACATGCCACAACACCACCCCGCTTGTATGAGGGCCCGGTACGACGCTCCGGTGGCATTGCTACCCCCCCAGGGCCCCCGTCCTGCCTAACCCTGTAGCGTTTGACCACGGGATCTAGCGCTTTGACTTTGCACGGACGGGCCTTGACCAGTGGACCTCTCCACCTGGTTGTGTTAGGTCGGCCCAGAGGGACACCGGGAAGCAACATCCGGGCCAAACCGACAGCTACATCCACTCCGTGTAGACCCGACGCGTCCGTTTCCCCCCTCTAGGTGCCGGCGGCGGCGTCGTCCGTGAGGGGGGGGGCACACCCGGGAGACGCGTGCTGGGCGTTTGCAACCGCCTCAACACTTCCAGACTTGTGAGAGGCCGCCTACGCAAGATTTGATTGTATGCTAGCCCCCGGAGGCCGCCGGCCACAGTCGTAGACGTGCAAAGAGCAATCCGCGTAGAGGGAAGTGTTCAGATACTTCTCCATCACAAAAAATTATGAAAAATTACCATCAGTCCTATAGCACATGTGCCCACGTTGTGTAAAAAACTCATGATTTTATCGCGCTCCAAGTATTTAATAATATTCACGCTGCATCGTTACCGCAGAACGTCTACTCCCGTTTCATTGCCGTCCGTGAGGGGGGCCACAACCCGGAGACGCGTGCCGCCTCTTCGGACATGCCACAACACCACCCAGCATGTATGAGGGCCCGGTACGACGCTCCGGTGGCATTGCTACCCCCGAGGGCCCCCGTCCCGGCTAACCCTGTAGCGTTTGACCACGGGATCTAGCCCTTTGACTTTGCACGGACGGGCTGTGACCAGTGGACCTCTCCACCCGGTTGTGTCGGGTCGGCTCAGAGGGACACCGGGAAGCAACATCCGGGCCAAACCCACAGCTACATCCACTCCGTGTAGACCCGACGCGTCCGTTTCCCCCTTC
>NC_041391.1:628309728-628311852 GCF_002162155.2 Triticum dicoccoides
AAAAAATACAAACTACATATATATTCATATGTATGTTTATATTTAACATGCTACATGTTAGTTGATATAATAATACACAAAAAAGCATTAAAAAATATGTACGGAAAAAAAATCTAACTATGCCGATGGCCTAGCCGTCGGCATAGATCCGACCAGCGTGCCGCGGATCACTGACGTGGCAGATATGCCGACGGCAGCCGTAGACGTGCGAAGAGCAATCCGCGTAGAGGGAAGTGTTCAGATACTTCTCCATCACAAAAACTTATGAAAAATTACCATCAGTCCTATAGCACATGTGCCCACGTTGTGTAAAAAACTCATGATTTTATCGCGCTCCAAGTATTTAATAATATTCACGCTGCATCGTTACCGCAGAACATCTACTACCGTTTCATTGCCGTCCGTGAGGGGGGCCACAACCCGGAGACGCGTGCCGCCTCTTCGGACATGCCACAACACCACCCCGCTTGTATGAGGGCCCGGTACGACGCTCCGGTGGCATTGCTACCCCCCCAGGGCCCCCGTCCCGCCTAACCCTGTAGCGTTTGACCACGGGATCTAGCCCTTTGACTTTGCACGGACGGGCTTTGACCAGTGGACCTCTCCACCCGGTTGTGTTAGGTCGGCCCAGAGGGATACCGGGAAGCAACATCCGGGCCAAACCCACAGCTACATCCACTCCGTGTAGACCCGACGCGTCCGTTTCCCCCCTCCAGGTGCCGGCGGCGGCGGCGTCCGTGAGGGGGGGGGCACACCCCGGAGACGCGTGCTGGGCGTTTGCAACCGCCTCAACACTTCCAGATTTGTGAGAGGCCGCCTACGCAAGATTTGACGGTATGCTAGCCCCTGGAGGCCGCCGGCCACAGTCGTAGACGAGCGAAGAGCAATCCGCGTAGAGGGAAGTGTTCAGATACTTCGCCATCACAAAAAATTATGAAAAATTACCATCAGTCCTATAGCACATGTGCCCACGTTGTGTAAAAAACTCATGATTTTATCGCGCTCCAAGTATTTAATAATATTCACGCTGCATCGTTACTGCAGAACGTCTACTACCGTTTCATTGCCGTCCGTGAGGGGGGCCACAACCCGGAGACGCGTGCCGCCTCTTCGGACATGCCACAACACCACCCCGCATGTATGAGGGCCCGGTACGACGCTCCGGTGGCATTGCTACCCCCCAGGGCCCCCGTCCTGCCTAACCCTGTAGCATTTGACCACGGGATCTAGCCCTTTGACTTTGCACGGACGGGCTTTCACCAGTGGACCTCTCCACCCGGTTGTGTTAGGTCGGCCCAGAGGAACACTTTGGAGCAACATCCGGGCCAGGCCCACAGCTACATCCACTCCGTGTAGACCCGACGCGTCCGTTTCCCCCCTCCAGGTGCCGGCGGCGGCGGCTTCCGTGAGGGGGGGGCACACCCCAGAGACGCGTGCTGGGCGTTTGCAACCGCCTCAACACTTCCAGACTTGTGAGAGGCCGCCTACGCAAGATTTGACGGTATGCTAGCCCCCGAAGGCCGCCGGCCACAGTCGTAGACGTGCGAAGAGCAATCCGCGTAGAGGGAAGTGTTCAGATACTTCTCCATCACAAAAAATTATGAAAAATTACCATCAGTCCTATAGCACATGTGCCCACATTGTGTAAAAAACTCATGATTTTATCGCGCTCCAAGTATTTAATAATATTCACGCTGCATCATTACCGCAGAACGTCTACTACCGTTTCATTGCCGTCCGTGAGGGGGGCCACAACCCGGAGACGCGTGCCGCCTCTTCGGACATGCCATAACACCACCCCGCATGTATGAGGGCCCGGTACGACGCTCCGGTGGCATTGCTACCCCCCCAGGGCCCCCGTCCCGCCTAACCCTGTAGCGTTTGACCACGGGATCTAGCCCTTTGACTTTGCACGGACGGGCTTCGACCAGTGGACCTCTCCACCCGGTTGTGTTAGGTCGGCCCAGAGGAACACCGGGAAGCAACATCCGGGCCAAACCGACAGCTACATCCACTCCGTGTAGACCCGACGCGTCCGTTTCCCCCCTCCAGGTGCCGGCGGCGGCGGCGTCCGTGAGGGGGGGGGGGCACACCCCGGAGACGCGTGCTGGGCGTTTGCAACCG
>NC_041391.1:628312806-628314003 GCF_002162155.2 Triticum dicoccoides
GGGGGGGGGCACGCACCGGAGACGCGTGCCGCCTCTTCGGACATGCCACAACACCACCCCGCATGTATGAGGGCCCGCTACGACGCTCCGGTGGCATTGCTACCCCCCAGGGCCCCCGTCCCGCCTAACCCTGGAGCGGTTGACCACGAGATCTAGCCTTTTGACTTCCCACGGACGGGCTTTGACCAGTGGACCTCTCCACCCGGTTGTGTTAGGTCGGCCCAGAGGGACACCCGGGAGCAACATCCGGGCCAAAACCACAGCTACATCCACTCCGTGTAGACCCGACGCGTCCGTTTCTCCCCTCCAGGTGCCGGCGGCGGCGCCGTCCATGAGGGGGGGCACACCGCGGATGTGAGGGGGGTCACTCTCTGGAGACGGGTGTCGGGCATTTGCAACTGCCACAAAACTTCTGTCGGCATAGCTGTTTTTGATTTTAATAAAATATAAGGATCTATATTTAAAAGAACATGACCGCACATTATTAACGTGCTCGAAAAAATACAAACTATATATATATATATATATATATTCATAATATATGAAAAAAATACAAACTACATATATATTCATATGTATGTTTATATTTAACATGCTACATGTTAGTTGATATAATAATACACAAAAAAGCATTAAAAAATATGTACGGAAAAAAAATCTAACTATGCCGATGGCCTAGCCGTCGGCATAGATCCGACCAGCGTGCCGCGGATCACTGACGTGACAGATATGCCGACGGTAGCCGTAGACGTGCGAAGAGCAATCCGCGTAGAGGGAAGTGTTCAGATACTTCTCCATCACAAAAACTTATGAAAAATTACCATCAGTCCTATAGCACATGTGCCCACGTTGTGTAAAAAACTCATGATTTTATCGCGCTCCAAGTATTTAATAATATTCACGCTGCATCGTTACCGCAGAACATCTACTACCGTTTCATTGCCGTCCGTGAGGGGGGCCACAACCCGGAGACGCGTGCCGCCTCTTCGGACATGCCACAACACCACCCCGCTTGTATGAGGGCCCGGTACGACGCTCCGGTGGCATTGCTACCCCCCCAGGGCCCCCGTCCCGCCTAACCCTGTAGCGTTTGACCACGGGATCTAGCCCTTTGACTTTGCACGGACGGGCTTTGACCAGTGGACCTCTCCACCCGGTTGTGTTAGGTCGGCCCAGAGGGATACCGGGAAGCAACAT
>NC_041391.1:628332494-628334570 GCF_002162155.2 Triticum dicoccoides
AAAAAATACAAACTACATATATATTCATATGTATGTTTATATTTAACATGCTACATGTTAGTTGATATAATAATACACAAAAAAGCATTAAAAAATATGTACGGAAAAAAAATCTAACTATGCCGATGGCCTAGCCGTCGGCATAGATCCGACCAGCGTGCCGCGGATCACTGACGTGGCAGATATGCCGACGGCAGCCGTAGACGTGCGAAGAGCAATCCGCGTAGAGGGAAGTGTTCAGATACTTCTCCATCACAAAAACTTATGAAAAATTACCATCAGTCCTATAGCACATGTGCCCACGTTGTGTAAAAAACTCATGATTTTATCGCGCTCCAAGTATTTAATAATATTCACGCTGCATCGTTACCGCAGAACATCTACTACCGTTTCATTGCCGTCCGTGAGGGGGGCCACAACCCGGAGACGCGTGCCGCCTCTTCGGACATGCCACAACACCACCCCGCTTGTATGAGGGCCCGGTACGACGCTCCGGTGGCATTGCTACCCCCCCAGGGCCCCCGTCCCGCCTAACCCTGTAGCGTTTGACCACGGGATCTAGCCCTTTGACTTTGCACGGACGGGCTTTGACCAGTGGACCTCTCCACCCGGTTGTGTTAGGTCGGCCCAGAGGGATACCGGGAAGCAACATCCGGGCCAAACCCACAGCTACATCCACTCCGTGTAGACCCGACGCGTCCGTTTCCCCCCTCCAGGTGCCGGCGGCGGTGGCGTCCGTGAGGGGGGGGGGCACACCCCGGAGACGCGTGCTGGGCGTTTGCAACCGCCTCAACACTTCCAGATTTGTGAGAGGCCGCCTACGCAAGATTTGACGGTATGCTAGCCCCTGGAGGCCGCAGGCCACAGTCGTAGACGAGCGAAGAGCAATCCGCGTAGAGGGAAGTGTTCAGATACTTCGCCGTCACAAAAAATTATCAAAAATTACCATCAGTCCTATAGCACATGTGCCCACGTTGTGTAAAAAACTCATGATTTTATCGCGCTCTAAGTATTTAATAATATTCACGCTGCAGCATTACCGCAGAACGTCTACTACCGTTTCATTGCCGTCCGTGAGGGGGGCCACAACCCGGAGACGCGTGCCGCCTCTTCGGACATGCCATAACACCACCCCGCATGTATGAGGGCCCGGTACGACGCTCCGGTGGCATTGCTACCCCCCCAGGGCCCCCGTCCCGCCTAACCCTGTAGCGTTTGACCACGGGATCTAGCCCTTTGACTTTGCACGGACGGGCTTCGACCAGTGGACCTCTCCACCCGGTTGTGTTAGGTCGGCCCAGAGGAACACCGGGAAGCAACATCCGGGCCAAACCGACAGCTACATCCACTCCGTGTAGACCCGACGCGTCCGTTTCCCCCCTCCAGGTGCCGGCGGCGGCGGCGTCCGTGAGGGGGGGGGCACACCCCGGAGACGCGTGCTGGGCGTTTGCAACCGCCTCAACACTTCCAGATTTGTGAGAGGCCGCCTACGCAAGATTTGACGGTTTGCTAGCCCCCGGAGGCCGCCGGCCACAGTCGTAGACGTGCGAAGAGCAATGCGCGTAGAAGGAAGTGTTCAGATACTTCTCCATCACAAAAAATTATGAAAAAGTACCATCAGTCCTATAGCACATGTGCCCACGTTGTGTAAAAAACTCATGATTTTATCGCGCTCCAAGTATTTAATAATATTCACGCTGCATCGTTACCGCAGAACGTCTACTACCGTTTCATTGCCGTCCGTGAGGGGGGGCCACAACACGGAGACGCGTGCCGCCTCTTCGGACATGCCACAACACCACCCAGCATGTATGAGGGCCCGGTACGATGCTCCGGTGGCATTGCTACCCCCGAGGGCCCCCGTCCCGGCTAACCCTGTAGCGTTTGACCACGGGATCTAGCCCTTTGACTTTGCACGGACGGGCTGTGACCAGTGGACCTCTCCACCCGGTTGTGTCGGGTCGGCTCAGAGGGACACCGGGAAGCAACATCCGGGCCAAACCCACAGCTACATCCACTCCGTGTAGACCCGACGCGTCCGTTTCCCCGTTCCAGGTGCCGGCGGCAGCGCTGTCC
>NC_041391.1:628334984-628447230 GCF_002162155.2 Triticum dicoccoides
GCATGTATGAGGGCCCGCTACGACGCTCCGGTGGCATTGCTACCCCCCAGGGCCCCCGTCCCGCCTAACCCTGGAGCGGTTGACCACGAGATCTAGCCTTTTGACTTCCCACGGACGGGCTTTGACCAGTGGACCTCTCCACCCGGTTGTGTTAGGTCGGCCCAGAGGGACACCCGGGAGCAACATCCGGGCCAAAACCACAGCTACATCCACTCCGTGTAGACCCGACGCGTCCGTTTCCCCCCTCCAGGTGCCGGCGGCGGCGCCGTCCATGAGGGGGGGCACACCGCGGATGTGAGGGGGGTCACTCTCTGGAGACGGGTGTCGGGCATTTGCAACTGCCACAAAACTTCTGTCGGCATAGCTGTTTTTGATTTTAATAAAATATAAGGATCTATATTTAAAAGAACATGACCGCACATTATTAACGTGCTCGAAAAAATACAAACTATATATATATATATTCATAATATATGAAAAAAATACAAACTACATATATATTCATATGTATGTTTATATTTAACATGCTACATGTTAGTTGATATAATAATACACAAAAAAGCATTAAAAAATATGTACGGAAAAAAAATCTAACTATGCCGATGGCCTAGCCGTCGGCATAGATCCGACCAGCGTGCCGCGGATCACTGACGTGGCAGATATGCCGACGGCAGCCGTCGACATAGGCTCTGCATGGTGCGGCCTGGATCAATGACGTGGCCTGCGGACCTATGCCGACGGCCCCCGTCTAGGCCGTCGGCATAGCTCTGACGCCGTTTGCCAGGGGGTGGCCAGGCCCCACGTGTATGCCGACGGCCTTCGTAAGCCGACGGGAGCTGTCGGCGTATATGTAGCTAGGCCGACGGCCGTTCTATGCCGACGGGTGCCGTCGGCTTATCTCTGCGTAACCCGACGGCCTTTGTACGCCGACGGCCAGAACCAGGCTGTCGGCATATCTCCCAAGAAGCCGACGGGGGCCGTCGGCATTGTTCTGTCCGTCGGGGTATGGCCCTGTTCCGGTAGTAAATAGACTGCTTCGTCAGTACAAAGCAAAGCAAGCAAGCAGCAAAAAGCACACCGGAGTTGAATCTGCGACTAGATAATTTCTGTCGAAGCTGGTGATATATATCCCTTGGTCTCTTATGTTATTATACTTAGTGATCTAAGTCGCCGTAGTTAATTAATTAAGTAATCACGCGCGCGTGCGTACCTATAGTGGTGGTCGAGGTCGGGCAGGTCGGCGAGGTTAGAGGCGGGGAGGTGGCGGACGAAGATGGTGCTCTCCCAGTCCACATCCTTCACGTCGGCGCCCTTCTCGCCGGCCTCCAGCGTCCACGCCGCGAACTCCTTGAACTGCTGCTCCCGGCACGCCGCGTAGTGCGCCTTGCTCACCCGCTCCACCTCGTTCATCAGCTCGTGCGAGATGCCATGGTTCAGCAGCTGCACACATATACAGTCAGTTAATCATGTCCAGAAAATACATCAAGAATCATCAAGCACTACGTTTATAAATCACTCTGCTATAAGAGAATTCTATGTATGTGGGGGGCAGTGGCACCTCGAAGAAGCCCCAGTTCTCGCAGGCGTCGCCGATGACCCCCATGGCGGCGCCCCTCTCCTCGGTCTCCAGCTTCTCCATGTTGATCACCGGGAAGCTCAAGGAGGCGGCAGCATTAGCAGGAATTGCCATCGCTCTCGATCTGATGTCTCTCTCCGTCTTTCTACTCCCTCTCCCTATCTGTATGCGTGCTTGTGCTGGTACGCTGAAGCAGAGAGTGTGTGTGCGCTCTGAGGCCGGCGTGGGCGCCCAATTTATAGGCGCGCGAGAGAAGGCTATGACCTAGCCGGGGACGTACTACGAGATTACGACACAGCTTATATGCTATACGAGATTAGTTAGCAGCGTGCGTGCCGCAACTTCGTGTAGCTTACCGGCGGATCGACACACATACTCTAACCAAGTTGTCTCCAAGCATATCGCTTCTTGCTAATCAATATATACCCTGATGGAGACGCGGGTGTGGCAAGGTCTCAGTAAAGTGATATACTAGTACTCGCTTCGTCCCAAAATAAATGACTCAATTTCACACTAACTTTATTCCCTCCGTCCCAAATGAGTGACTCAACTTTACACTAACTTTATCTTCAATTAGTGTAAAGTTGATTCACTTATTTTAAGACGAAAGGAGTATATAAAAGAAGAAAAAAGACTAAAAAGAAAAAATCGCACCGATCTCCATGCAGGGTCAAACAAATATAGCATCGACTTGGACTGTTAGATATAACTAAGTCTCAATCGACTAAGACTTAGCTGATTCTGTAGATACCTAACCTAAGTGGACGAGTAGTGTTGGCGAACTCTGTGACGTACGGATGGAGTTGACAATGACAGACGTTAGGCCTACACCTGATGGAGACGGAGCAGTATGCTATGAAGCTAACCTAAGTAGTGTTGATGAACTCTATGAAGTACGGATGGAGTTGTCTCCCACTTTAGAGGCTGGTAATGACAGAGATTAGGCGTAGTACACCTGACCTGACCCAGGCCACATGTAGTGGAGTTCTGCTGTCAACAAATATATGGCACTCCTCCAACTTTACATCGATCACTTTTGACTGCTGCTGTCCGGGGACACCGGTCGATTGTGTCTGAAACATGGCACGTAACTCGATCTATCCATGGATGGATAAGCAGCTAGAGCCTAGAGCTAGTAACTTCGAGCGCTTACCCGATGTCCTACTCAGCAACAGTCAGCCGCAGTAGCTAAATAGCATGTAGATCACTTATTGTCCTGACTCCTGTGTGCCGGTCGACACAAAGCGGGAATGGGAGCACAGCACTCCTGTACGCATCAAAGCTGCATGGTGCATCGCAGCTGGACCACCAAACCCCGGCCATGTCCCATATCCACCCATGGATGGACAGGTCGAGCTAACCTCTTCGTCATCCCTGGTCTGATCTCCGCTATGATCAGCGTGTCCAGTCCTCTCCCGTTTGATTTGTGTGAATTCTTTCCTTTCTCCTTTCTCCCTCATGATAGGGGCCGGGTTACCAATGGCATTGTCCTAAAACTTATCTCGAGCAGTTCAAAGGAACAGCGGATGGTGGGGAAAAGAAGGATCGAGCTCTACGCATCACCGGGAAACCCACCACGAGCACATCACTATCACACCACTGGTGGGATTACCACTGGTGGGATTGTGTTTGGTCTATGTCCAAATTCGCCATGCGAAAAATTACCTAGCTAGTATCTCTCATAGGAAAAAAGACTAGCTAAAACATGGTTATGGTTTCACTTGCGGCGAGTTGCTAACATTGGCTAAAGTCGTGAGGCCTCGTTTGACATGGAGGGATTGAGGGGGTTTTCAGAGGATAATCCCCGGGAAACCCCATAAAACCATGATCCCCATCTGATACGTGGGGTTTGCACAACCCAACCCCCTCCGATCCCTTCCAATCCTCTCATACCCACGCGTTTTACAACCCTCTTCGATAGAGTTGCGAAAGCACAGCCTCGAGCACAGCGGCAGCGCACGCCTCTTCCATGCTCCGCCTACCAAAAACGAGTTTTTCCAGGAAGAGGATTGGATGTGAAGGGAATTGAGGGGATTGGGTGGAGGGGAGTGATCCACCAAATCCCCTCCAATCTTCACCCCTCAAGAGACCTAAAAACCCCTCTTGTCAAACGAGGCCTGAAGTAGAGTTTCTTAACCGCACCATTGTGCATACGTACGTTAGGGAAGAGGATTTGTAGCATGCATGAACTAGGACAAACAATTTTGTGGCCACCCAGTTGCGTTGTGATTCCTAAATTTGGATTGGTCCCATGTGTTTAGAGCTAAATTGGTGTAAATAGGGTCAACGCATGCAGCTTTTTGTCTCCCACCACAAAGAAGATTTGGCGGAATCTAACCTGGGGTTAATTGCAAATCTTTGGACGTTGTGAATGGTACCATGGGTGACTTTTCTGTCGAATTTCATGTGTGATCGAAAGTTGATGGTTTTAGGTAGGCTCTGGTTGCAGTGTATGGTGCAGCACAACTGGTGTTCAAGCCTGACTTCCTCGCAGACCTGGTGCGGGTTGATGAGAGGTTGCCCATTTTCGTCGGTGGAGACTTTAATATTATTAGGTGGAGAGAAGAAAGGAATAATGATAACTTCGATGGTAAGTTGTTGTTTATGTTTAACGCCATCATTGAGAATCTGGACTTGAGAGAGATTGATCTCACATGCAGGCAATACACTTAGGTGAACAATTTGAAGAACCCAACATTTGAGAAATTGGATTGGGTTCTAAACAATGTCGAATGGAAGCAAAGTTTCCTATTGTAACAGTGCGAGCATTACAAATGGGACCCCTTCTTGTTGAGTCCGGTGATGCGACTCACATCGGAAAAAAATATTTTCTCTTTTAAAATACATGTTTTGAAAGGGAGGGCTTCCTGGATTTGGTAGCCAGGGAGCGGGCTAAAGAAAATAGAGAGGATTCAAACGTGGAAAGTGACAATATAAGATTAGACACTTGAGACAATTCTTGTCGGGCTGTATGAAAATGAGAGTGGAATTTATAAACTGGAAAAAGAGAGGCTTCTCCATCCCATTAGAGACCTAGATTTAAAGGTCGAGGTGAGTATTCTAGATGTGGCGGACAGCGGGGCCAAAAGAGGCTGAGGAGAGGCTAGCGAAGCTTCTTAGAAAGGAGGAAATAAAATGGGTTCTTAGAGCTAAGGTTCGACAGGTGGTTCAAGGAGATAATAATGCTTCGGTTTTGCATCTGATTGTGAATGGAAAAGATGGGAAGAAGGAAATTATCCAACTAGAACAGGATGTGGTTATAATTGTAGGGCACGGGAACCTAAAATTTTATATCTCAAACTTCTATGTAAAAACTATTTGGGGCACTCGTTGAGAATTTTGTTTCCCTCAACGAGGGTGTGGTTGGGGGATATATCTCAACTGGGTGCCAATGAGAATCAAGTGCTCATCACTCTATTTACAAAAAAGGAGGTGGTCGATCGAAGCATAGCACAAATGAAAAATAATAAGGCACCTAGCTCGGATGGATTTGCAACAAAGTTCTATAAGAAGTGTTGGGATGAATGTTATGTCGTGTATCTGGTACCCATGTTCATCTCAATGAACTGTATGCCATGTATCCCCATGATTAAAGGGGGCATAATGCCCATGTTCCATGATCTTTTAATGGCTAGCTTCAATTATTCAAACTCAACTTCAAGACAATTACTTTGTTACCAAAGAAGGAGGAGACAGTTCGCATTCAGCAGTTCACACTGATCAGTTTTCTCAATGATAGCTTTAATACCTTTACCAAAGTCGGTACTAATCACCTCACACAGATTGCACATATTGCAGTTCAGCCGACTCTAACGACATTCATGCTTAGGCGACATATTATAGAGGGTGTGGTCGGGTTGCATGAAACTTTGGATGAAATTCCCTCGAAGAAACTTGATGGAGTTGTCTTCAAAGTGTATTTTGAGAAGACTTATGATAAATTTAAGTGGCCATTCTTGCAACCAGCTTTGTGTATGAAGGGGTTTGATCCGGCCTGGAGGAAGCAACTCGAATCCTTTATACAAGGAGGCAGCATCGGGATCAACGTTAATGATGATATAGGTCATTATTTCCGGATGCAAAAGGGACTGAGATAGGGGGATCCGATGTCTCCTATCATGTTTGATGTCATTACCGATTTGTTGGTGGTCCTTATTGGTACAACCAAGGACCGCCATTTAGGTTGGCTCGTCCCACATATTGTGGGAGGTAGGGCGTCCACACTACAATATGCGAATGATACAATTATTTTCATGGAGCATGATATGACAAAAGCTAGAAATATGAAGTTGGTTATTTGTCTCTTCGAACAACTATCCATTTTGAAAATAAATTCCAATAAGAGCGAACTCTTCTATTTTGGGTGTGCCAAGGATGAAAAAGAAAATTATAGGAATTTGTTCGGTTATGGGCCGGGATCCTTACCTTTTAGTTACGTTAAATTGACCAAGAAAGAATGTAAGTGTGAAGATTGATTTGAGAAGAAGCTAAGCTCTTGCAAGGCCAAGCTTATATTGGGGAACGTAGCATGCAATTTCAAAAAAAATCCTACGCTCATGCTAGATTTATCTAGGAGATGCATAGCAAAGAGAGGGCGAGAGTGTGTCCACGTACCCTCTTAGACTGAAAGCGGAAGCATTAGATTAACGCGGTTGATGTATTCGAACGTCTTCACGATCCAACCGATCTAGTACCGAATGTACGACACCTCTGAGTTCAGCACACGTTTAGCTCGATGACGTCCCTCGAACTCTTGATCCAGCAAAAGGTCGAGGGAGAGTTTCGTCAGCACGACGGTGTGGTGACGGTGCTGATGATGTGATCCGCACAGGGCTTCGCCTAATCACTACGACCCGGAGGAGTAAACTGTGGAGGGGGCACCGCACACGGCTAAGAGAACAATTGATGTGCCTTTGGGGTGCCCCCCGCCCCCATATATAAAGGATGGTAGGAGGAGGCAGCCGGCCAGGAGGGGCGCGCCAAGGGAGGGAGTCCTACTAGGACTCCACTCCTAGTAGGATCCCCCCCTTTCCTTTCTTACCAGAGGGAAAAAGGAAGGAGAGGGAGAGGGAGATGGAAAGGGGGTGCCGCCCCTTCCCCTAGTCCAATTCGGACTGCCATGGGGGGGGGGGGGGCGTGCGGCCACCCGTTGCGACCCTCCTCTCTCTCCACTAAGGCCCATGTAGGCCCAATACTTCCCCGAGGGGTTCCAGAAACCTCTTAGTACTCCGGTAAAATACCCGAACCACCTGAAACCATTCCGATGTCCAAATACTACCTTCCAATATATGAATCTTTACCTCTCTACCATTTCGAGACTCCTCGTCATGTCCGTGATCTCATCCGGAACTCCGAACAAACTTCTGCACCAAAACACATAACTCATAATACAAATTCATCGAACATTAAGCGTGCTGACCCTATGGGTTCGAGAACTATGTAGACATGATCGAGACACATCTCCGATCAATAACCAATAGCGGAACCTGGATGCTCATATTGGTTCCTACATATTCTACGAAGACCTTTATCGGTCAAACCGCAATAACAACATACGTTATTCCCTTTCTCATCAGTATGTTACTTGCCCGAGATTCGATCGTCGGTATCCTCATACCTAGTTCAATCTCGTTACCGGCAAGTCTCTTTACTCGTTCCGTAATGCATCATCCCATAACTAACTCATTAGTCACATTGTCTGCAAGGCTTATAGTGATGAGCATTACCGAGAGGGCCCAGAGATACCTCTCCGATACATAGAGTGACAAATCATAATCTAGATCTATGCCAACCCAACAAACACCTTCGGATACACCTATATAGCATCTTTATAATCACCCAGTCACGTTGTGATGTTTGATAGAACACAAGGTGTTCCTCCGGTATTCGGGAGTAGCATAATCTCATAGTCAGAGGAATATGTATAAGTCATGAAGAAAACAATAGCAATAAAACTTAAGGATCATTATGCTAAGCTAACGGATGGGTCTTGTCCATCACATCATTCCCTAATGATGTGATCCCCTTCATCAAATGACAACACATGCCTATGGTCAGGAAACATAACCATCTTTGATTAACGAGCTAGTCAAGTAGAGGCATACTAGGGACACTCTGTTTTGTCTATGTATTCACACATGTACTAAGTTTCCGGTTAA
Organism: Triticum dicoccoides; assembly: GCF_002162155.2. Taxonomy (NCBI): domain Eukaryota; kingdom Viridiplantae; phylum Streptophyta; class Magnoliopsida; order Poales; family Poaceae; genus Triticum; species Triticum dicoccoides. The sequence continues at coordinate 628,342,719 of NC_041391.1, forward strand.
TACAATTCTAGCATGAATAATAAACATTTATCATGATATAAGGAAATATAAATAACAATTTTATTATTGCCTCTAGGGCATATTTCCTTCAGTCTCCCACTTGCACTAGAGTTAATAATCTAGATTACAAAGTAATGATTCTAACACCCATGGAGTCTTGGTGCTGAGCATGTTTTGCTCATGGAAGAGGCTTGGTCAATGGTCCTGCAACATTCAGATCCGTATGTATCTTGCAAATCTCTATGTCCCCTTCCAACACTTGCAAATCTCCCTCCTTGACTTGATCACGGATGCAGTTGAAGCCTCTCTTGATGTGTTTGGTTCTCTTGTGAAATCTGGATTAATTCGCCAAGGCAATTGCTCCAGTGTTGTCACAAATGATCTTCATTGGACCTGATGCGCTAGGTATTACACCTAGATCGGATATGAACTCCTCCATCCAGACTCCTTTATTTGTTGCTTCTGAAGCAGCTATGTACTCCACTTCACACGTAGATCTCGCCACGACGCTATGCTTGGAACTACACCAACTGACAGCTCCACCATTCAATATAAATATGCATCTGGTTTGCGACTTAGAGTCATCCGGATCAGTGTCAAAGCTTGCATCAATGTAACCATTTATGACAAGCTCTTTGTCACCTCCATAAACGAGAATAATATGCTTAGTCCTTTTCAGTTATTTCAGGATGTTCTTGACCACTGTCTAGTGATCTACTCCAGGATTACTTTGGTACCTCCCTGCTAAACTTATAGCAAGGCACACATCAGATCTGGTACACAGCATTGCATACATCATAGAACCTATGGCTAAGGCATAGGGAATGACTTCCATTTTCTCTCTATCTTCTGCAATGGTCGGGCGTTGAGTCCGACTCAACTTCACACCTTGTAACAGAGGCAAGAAACCTTTCTTTGACCGATCCATCTTGAACTTCTTCAAAACTTTATCAAGGTGTGTGCTTTATGGAAGTCCAGTTAAGTGTCTTGATCTATCTCTATAAATCTTGATTCCCAATATATAAGCAGATTCACCGAGGTCTTTCGTTGAAAAATTCTTATTCAAGTATCCTTTGATGCTATCTAGAAATTCTGTATTATTTCCAATCAACAATATGTCATCCACATATAATATTAGAAATGCTACAGAGCTCCCACTCGTTTTCTTGTAAATACAGGCTTCTCCAAAAGTCAGTATAAAACCATATGCTTTGATAAAACTATCAAAGCATATATTCCAACTCTGAGAGGCTTGCACCAGTCCATAAATGGATCACTGGAGCTTGTACACTTTGTTAGCACCTTTTGGATCGACATAACCATCTGGTTGCATCATATACAACTCTTCTTTAAGAAATCCATTAAGGAATGCATTTTTGACATCCATTTGCAAAATTTCATAATCATAAAACGCGGCAACTACTAACATGATTCAGACAGACTTAAGCATCGCTACAGGTGAGAAGGTCTCATCGTAGGCAACTCCTCTCGCAACAAGTCGAGCTATGTCGATAGTAACATTACCATCAGCGTCAGTCTTCTTCTTGAAGATCCATTTATTTTCTTTGGCTTGCCGATCATCGGGCAAGTCCATCAAAGTCCATACTTTGTTCTCATACATGGATCCCATCTCAGATTTTAAGGCCTCAAGCCATTTCGCGGAATCTGGGCTCATCATCGCTTCCTCATAGTTTGTAGGTTCATCATGGTTTAGTAACATGACTTCCAGAACATGATTACCGTACCACTCTGGTGCGAACCGTACTCTGGTTGACCTATGAGGTTCGGTAGTAACTTGATCTGAAGTTTCATGATCATCATCATTAGCTTCTTCACTAATTGGTCTAGGAGTCACTGGAACTGATTTCAGTGATGAACTACTTTCCAATTCGGGACAAGGTACAATTACCTCATCAAGTTCTACTTTCCTCCCACTCACTTCTTTTGAGAGAAACTCCTTCTCTAGAAAGGATCCATTCTTAGCAACGAATATCTTGCCTTCATATCTGTGATAGAAGGTGTACCCAATAGTTTCTTTTGGGTATCCTATGAAGACGCATTTCTCCGATTTGGGTTCGTGCTTATCAGGTTGAAGCTTTTTCACGTAATTAAGCATTGCAGCCCCAAACTTTAAGAAACGGCAGCTTAGGTTTCTTATCAAACCACAATTCATATGGTGTCGTCTCAATTGATTTAGATGGTGCCCTATTTAATGTGAATGCAACCGTCTCTAAAGCATAATCCCAAAATGATAGCGGTAAATCAGTAAGGGACATCATAGATCGCACCATATCTAATAAAGTATGGTTACGATGTTCGGACACACCATTATGTTGTGGTGTTCCAGGTGGCGTGATTTGTGAAACTATTCCACACTGTTTCAAATGAAGACCAAACTCGTAACTCAAATATTTGCCTCAGCGATCAGATTGTAGAAACTTTATTTTCTTGTTATGATGATTTTCCACTTCACTCTGAAATTCTTTGAACTTTTCAAATGTTTCATACTTATGTTTCAAATAAGTAGATATACCCATATCTGCTAAAATCATCTATGGAGGTCAGAAAATAATGATACCCACCGCGAGCCTCAATACTCATCGGACCGCATACATCGGTATGTATTATTTTCAATAAGTCAGTGGCTCGCTCCATTGTTCCAAAGAATGAAGTCTTAGTCATCTTTCCCATGAGGCATGGTTCGCAAGCATCAACTGGTTCATAATCAAGTGATTCCAAAAGTCCATTTGCATGGAGTTTCTTCATGCGCTTTACACCATTATGACCTAAATGGCAGTGCCACTAATAAGTTGCACTATCATTACTAATTTTGCATCTTTTGGTTTCAATATTATGAATATGTGTATCACTATGATCGAGATTCAACAAAAATAGACCACTCATCAAGGGTGCATGACCATAAAAGATATTACTCATATAAATAGAACAACCATTATTCTCCGATTTAAATGAATAACTGTCTCGCGTGAAACAAGATCCAGATATAATGTTCATGCTCAATGCTGGCACCAAATAACAATTATTTAGGTCTAAAACTAATTCCGAAGGTAGATGTAGAGGTAGCGTGCCGAGGGCAATCACATCGACCATGGAACTATTTCTGACGCGCGTCGTCACCCCATCCAAAACCCTCCGGGGTAGCCCTAGATCAGAAGTTCCACCGCTGCAAGGCCTCTGTATCCATGAAATCCAATCTAGACCCCGTTCCGGCACCCTGTCAGAGTGGGGAATCATCTCCGGTGGCCATCTTCATCATCCTGGCGGACACCACAATGAGGAGGGAGTAGTCCACCCTCGGGGCTGAGGGTTTGTACCAGTAGCTATGTGTTTAATCTCTCTCTCTCTCTCTCTCTCTCTCTCTCTCGCGTTCTTGAGATGTCATGATCTTGATGTATCGCGAGCTTTGTTAATATAGTCGGATCATATGGTGTTTCCCCCTCTCTATCTTGTTGTGATGATGAATACTTTTATGGATTGGAGAACACTTGATATATGTCTTGCAATTGAATACTCATGGTGACAATGGGGTGTCGTATTGATTCACTTGATATATGTTTTGGCACTCAACTCGCAGATTCCTGCGGTGACATTGGGGTAATCTATGCATAGGGGTTGATGCACGTTCTCATCTTTTGTTTCTCCGGTAGAAATCTTGGGGCACTCTTTGAAGTTCTTTGTGTTGGATTGAGTATTATGAATATGAATTGGCTTTGGTGTTAGTACGAACTCTAGGATAGATCAAACGGAAAGAATAGCTTTGTGTTATTTTAGTACAAACTCTTGAATAGATCAAACGGAAAGAATAGCTTTGAGGTGGTCTCGTACCCTACAAACACTTTACTCTTATGTTCTCCGCTCGATAGGAACTTTGGAGTGATTCTTCATCTCACTATGAGGGATAATCATATGATCCAACTATGTTAGCATTGTTGAGAGATTGCACTAGTGAAAGTATGCACCCCAGGCCTCATTTTCAAGCATCGCAATACTGTTTTTGTGCCCATTTACTATTTTTTACCTTGCTGTTTTTATTTATTCAGATTATAAAAATATATTTCTACCATCTATATTACACTTTTATCACCATCTCTTCGCCGAACTAGTGCGCCTATACAATTTGCCAATGTATTGCGTGTGTTGGGGACACAAGAGATTTCTTGTATTTGGTTGCAGGCTCATTTGAGAGAGGCCATCTTCATACTACACCTCTTACGGATTGATAAACCTTACATCATCTACTTGAGGGAAAATTGCTACTGTCCTACAAAACTCTGCGCTTGCAGGCCCAACACGTGTCTACAAGAATAAAGTTGCGTAGTAGACATCAAGCTCTTTTCTGGCGCCGTTGCCGGGGAGGTGAGTGCATGAAGGTATATCTTTAAACCTTGCAATCGAATCTTTTAGTTTCTTGTTTTATCACTAGTTTGGTTTATAAAATAAAACTACAAAAACTGGAATTAAGGTTACATCATATTATTGATCATCATTATAATGTCTTTCGTGGAAATGAAGGAAAGGAAAATTGTGCTCAATTGATAGAAGAAGAATTCAATAGAATGGTTGGCATAAATTATGAGAATGATTGCAATGTTGTTAGTATGAATTCTTTGAATATCCATGATGCTAATGATATGCAAAGCTACAAGCTTGGGCATGCTATGTTTTATGAAGATGCTATTTTTTGTCCCCCAACTTTTGATGTGCAAATTTATTATGATGAAAGCATGCCTCCTATCTATGATGATTATGGTGATGAAATGTATGCTATGAAGAATAATGATAACCCTGAAACTTGTCATCATGATTTAATTTTCAATCCCATGATAGTTATTTTGTTGAGTTTACTCCCACTATTATGAATGAGAAGAAACTTGCTTATGTGGAGAGTACTAAAATTTCTATACTTATGCATCATGAAAAGAGTGCTTTATGTGATAGTTATATTGTTGAATTCACTCATGATGCTACTGAAAATTATTATGAGAGAGGAACATATGCATTTACATATTGCAATAATATCAAGTTTCCTCTCTATGTGTTGAAAGTTTTGAAATTGCACTTGTTTTGCCTTCCTATGCTAGTTGATTCTTGCTCCCAAAAGCTATTTGATCACAAAATACCTATGCATAGGAAGTGGGTTAGACTTACATGTGCTACTCATATGCTTCATGATGCTCTCTTTGTGTTTCAATTCTTATCTTTTATGCGAGCATCATTGAACTCATCATGCCTAGCTAAAAGGAATTAAAGAAAAGCGCTTGTTGGGAGACAACCCAAAACTTTTACCTACTGTTTTTGTATGTTCACATGATTAGGCTACTGTAGTAATCATGTTTTATTGTCTTTGTTTCAATAAAGTGCCAAGTAAAGCCTTTGGGATCATGTTGGGTGATAGTTGATTTGACCTTGCTGAAAAACAGAAACTCTTGCGCTTACGAAAATAGCTCTCATTTTTTACAGAAGAGTGCTTTTGAGTTGATTATTCTTTTAGAAGATTAATATACAAATTTTTCATGCGGTCCAATTTGTTTCATAATTTTTGGAGTACAGAAGTATGGTTTGAGTACAGATTACTTCAGACTGTTCTATTTTTTGACAGATTCTGTTTTCAATACATAGTTTGCTTGTTTCCTTGTTTATATGGCTTATATTTCTCAATATAAATTGTGGAAATGATATGTTACAGTAGGCATTGTGTGGAAACAATTATGAATCTTGTCTTTTACAGTACCAAAGTGAAATGATTTGCTCTTTATCATACTAACCCATCTCACAAAGTTCCGTTAAGTTTTGTGTGATTGAAGTTTTCATGTTTTGGATGAGATGTCGATATGAGGAGAACAATGAGTGACAAGATCCTAATCTTGGGGATTCCCAAGGCACCCCAAGGTAATATTCAAGTAAGATCCAAGAAACTAAGCTTGGGGATGCCCCAGATGGCATCCCCTCTTTCGTCTCCAACATTATCGGTAACCTCACTTGGAGCTATGTTTTTATTCGTCACATGATATGTGTTTTGCTTGGAGCATCTATTTATTTTGCTAGGATTTGCTTTCTGTTATTTATAATAATGTTTTGCATATTTTATTTCAATAAAAGTGGCAATGATAGCCTTTGCCATGCTTATTTTGCAAGTATACTTGTTGCTGTTTGCAAACAGAAAGTTACCGTTGTTGCAGAAATTCCTCAGAAAAGTCAGAATATGATAAATTGTTGAAACGTTTTGAAAAATAAGAATTGATAAATTTCCTACAGTGTGGTATTTTTATCATTATTTTTGGGGTTAGAGAAGTATGATGAATCTTGCCTTCTTTACAGACTGTACTGTTTTGGCATATTGCTGTTATGGTTGCATTGTTTGCATATGTTTGCTTGTTTAATGATTCTATTTGAGGATAGGAGTATTAAATATGCAGAGGTATTTTGTATGCAATGTTGAATAATAATTTTTGTGGTTGCTACAGTAGATAATGATAAGGTTTTGCACTGATTAATACTAACTTATCTCACGAGTTCTTGTTGAGTTTTGTGTGGATGAAGTTTTTGAGATTTAGGGAAACCACGATATGAGAGGAATTAAGGAGACACAAAAGCTCAAGCTTGGGGATGCCCAAGGCATCCCAAGCTAATATTCCAAGAAGTCTCAAGCATCTAAGCTTGGGGATGCCCCGGTAGGCATCCCACCTTTCTTCTTCAACGATTATCAGTTAGTATCAGTTGAACCTAAGTTTTTGCTTCTTCACATGATGTGTGCTATTCTTGGAATGTCATTTTATTTTGTTTTTTCTTTCTGCTTTAATAAAATACTTAGATCTTGAAGTTTTGAATAAGAGAGAGTCCTTAAATAGCTACCTACTTACTTAACTACTTGCATGATCTTCACTTATATCTTTTTGGAGTAGTTTGTCATTTACTCTTGTGCTTCACTTATATCCTATGAGTAAATTGTTGAATAAATTGAATGTCATGAATTTGAAATCATATCATTCCTAGTGGTAGCTTCACAATGGGTTTAGAAAGTGAAATCTTTTGAGGCTTGACAATCACAATATTGGTCATACAAGCAATTCACTAATAATTAGTATAAGGAAGAGAACTTTCACGTGCAAATATACTATCTTGGAAATCTTTTGTGATTGTGATCCCTCATCAAAATATTATATGACAAAATTGTTGACGTTGGACAAGGAAGACAACGTAATGATTTGTGTTTGCTCATATTCACATAGAAGTTATATTGTCATAGATCCTTCAACATTGTGCTTGCCCCCTATCTTTGCTAGCCAAAAATTCCGCACCAAGTAGAGATACTACTTGTGCATCCAAAAATCCTGAAACCCAAATCTTATTTTCAAGTGTCCACCATACCTACCTAAGGATTGAGCAAGATCCTTCAAGTTGTCATTGGTGCAATAAGGCAATAAAACTGAGCATTGTATGTACTTGTGATGGCAAAGATTAAAAGCGGCAGACTGCATAATAAAGGTTGCTATCATAAGGGGCAATATAACATGACGTTCTTTTGCACTAAGGGGTTGAGCATACAAAGAAATAAGCGCATGGCAACCTCTGCTTCCCTTTGCGAAGGGCCTATCTTTTACTTTTCAGTATTTACTTTTATGCAAAGAGTCAAAGTTTTTCTCTCTATTCCTTTTAATTTTTCTCTTTTGGCAAGCATCATGTGGTGAGGAAAGATCTAGGCACATATGTCCAGTTGAATATGGGTGGCATGAGTTATTATTGCTGACATCACCCTTGAGGTGAATACGTTGGGAGGCAAAACAATAAGCCCCTATCTTTCTATGTGTCCAGTTGAAACATTTTGCTCATGAGTACGCGGTGAGTGTTAGCTATCATAGAAGACTATATGATGGTTGAGTATGTGGAGCTCTTACTTAAACTCTGTTGAGTAAGTTGAATTGCAATTGATTGGTGACTGAGAACATAGGTTGTTGAGTTTCAAGAGAATTCATTGTTTGAACCTTAACATGTGAATTGGTTGCTACTATAACATGAGAAGTTTTATAAGAAAGAATTGCTATATGATGCTAGGAAAAGTGATTGAAATTATCATTGATCAAACTTATGCACTTTGCTAGCATTCACACTTCATAAATTATCTCTTTTATTATTTACCTACTCGAGGACGAGTAGGAATTAAGCTTGGGGATGCCGATACGTCTCCAACGTATCTATAATTTATGAAGTATTCATGTTGTTATATTATCATTCTTGGGTGTTTTACAATCATTTTATAGCAACTTTATATCATTTTTTGGGACTAACCTATTGACCCAGTGCCCAGTGCCAGTTGCTGTTTTTTGCTTGTTTTTTACATCGCAGGAAATCAATATCAAACGGAGTCCAAACACCGCGAGACTCCTTGGAGAATATTTATGGACCAGAACACCCAGGATGGGCCAGAGCAGCACCTGGGGGGTTGCCCGAGGTGGGCACAACCCACCAGAACACCCAGGATGGCTAGGTGGGTTGTGCCCACCTCGGTGGCCTCCCGCACCCCTTCTTCGCGCTATAAAATCCCAAATATTCCAAAACCCTTCAGGGAAGCCCAAGATCAGAAGTTCCGCCGCTGCAAGGCCTCTGTATCCACGAGATCCAATCTAGACCCCGTTCCGGCACCCTGCCGGAGGGGGGAATCATCTCCGGTGGCCACCTTCATCATCCCGGCGGCCACCACGATGAGGAGGGAGTAATCCACCCTCGGGGCTAAGGGTTTGTACCAGTAGCTATGTGTTTAATCTCTCTCTCTCTCTCTCTCGTGTTCTTGAGATGTTACGATCTTGATGTATCGCGGCCTTTGTTAATATAGTCGGATCATATGGTGTTTTCCCCTCTCTATCTTGTTGTGATGAATTGAGTTTTTTCCCTTTGAGATTTCGTTGTTATCGGATTGAATACTTTTATGGGTTTGAGAACACTTGATATATGTCTTGCAATTGAATACCCGCGGTGACAATGGGGTATTGATACGTCTCCAACGTATCTATAATTTTAGTTTGTTCCATGCTATTATATTACCACTTTTGGATGTTTATGGGCTTTATTTTACACATTTATATCATTTTTTGGACTAACCTACTAATCGGAGGCCCAACCCGTATTGCTGTTTTATTGCCTATTTCAGTATTTCAAAGAAAAGGAATATCAAACGGAGTCCAAACGGAATGAAACCTTCAGGAGTGTGATTTTTGGAACGAACGTGATCCAGAGGACTTGGAGTGCAAGTCAAGAAGCAGCCGAGGCGGCCACGAGGGTGGGGGCGCGCCCACCCCAACAGGGCGTGCCCCCTGTCTCATGGGCCCCTCGGGCAGCCATCGACCTACTTCTTCCTCCTATATATACCCACGTACCCCGAATACATCCAGGGAGCCAACAAAAAACAATTTCTACCATTGTAACCTTCTGTATCCGTGAGATCCCATCTTGGAGCCTTTGCCAGCGCTCCACCAGAGGGGGAATCGACCATGGAGGGCTTTTACATCAACACTATAGCCCCTCCAATGAGTTGTGAGTAGTTTACCACAGACCTTCGGGTCCATAGTTATTAGCTAGATGGCTTCTTCTCTCTTTTTGGATCTCAATACCATGTTCTCCCCCTCTCTTGTGGAGATCTATTCGATGTAACCCTTTTTTGCGGTGTGTTTGTCAAGATCCGATGAATTGTGGGTTTATGATCAAGTTTATCTATGAGAAATATTTGAATCTCCTCTGAATTCTTTTATGTATGATTGAGTTATCTTTGCAAGTCTCTTCGAATTATCAGTTTAGTTTGGCCTACTAGATTGATCTTTCTTGCAATGGGAGAAGTGTTTAGCTTTGGGTTCAATTTTGTGGTGTCCTTACCCAGTGATAGCAGGGGTTGCAAGGCACGTATTGTATTATTGCCATCGAGGCTAAAAAGATGGGGTTTATATCATATTGCATGAGTTTATACCTCTACATCATGTCATCTTTCTTAATGCGTTACTCTGTTCTTATGAACTTAATACTCTAGATGCATGCTGGATAGTGGTCGATGTGTGGAGTAATAGTAGTAGATTCAGGCATGAGTCAGTCTACTTGTCGCGGACGTGATGCCTATATACGTGATCATGCCTAGAGAATCTCATAATTATTCTCTTTTCTATCAATTGCTCGAGAGTAATTTGTTCACCCACCGTAATACTTATGCTATCTTCAGAGAAGCCACTAGTGAAACCTATGCCCCCCGGGTCTATCTTTTATCATATAAGCTTTCAATCAACTTTTATTTGCATCTTTACTTTTCCAATCTATATTATAAAATACCAAAAATATATTTATCTTATCATACTATCTCTATCAGATCTCACTTTTGCAAGTGGCCGTGAAGGGATTGACAACCCCTTTATTGCGTTGGTTGCGAGTTCTTTGTTTGTTTGTGTAGGTGTGTAGGACTTCTGAGGAGCCTCCTACTGGATTGATACCGTGGTTCTCAAAAACTGAGGGAAATACTTACGCTACTATTGCCGGATCACCCTTTCCTCTTCAAGGAAAACCAACGCAAGTTGAAGACGTAGCAAGAAGGATTTTTTGCTCCGTTGCTGGGGAGGTCTTCGCTCAAGTCAAGACATACCAAGTACCCATCACAAACTCATCTCCCTCGCATTTACATTATTTGCCATTTTCCTCTCCCCCACTTCACCCTTGCCATTTTATTCGCCCTCTCTTTCCCAATCTTCTCCTCTCTTTTTCGCTTGCCTTTTTTTGTCTACTCGTGTGTTAGATCGTTTACCTCATCATAATGGCTAGTTCCTTATCCGCTCCTATGTCTCCCGAGTTTGAAGTTCTTCACTTTAAGCAAAGGCAAGGAGAAATTTTAAAAGAAGCTTGGTATAGTATGATGGAATCTTATCGCAATTGCACCCTAGAGGTGAACTTTAGAATTCTTCTTCGCAATTTTTATGTTGGGCTAAATATGACGCATAGACAACTCTTGGATTGCATTGCCAAGAGAAATTTTATTGAAATTGATCCTAGTATTGCGCATGAAATTATAGAGGGAATAGTGGGAACACTACCTCAAAAGGGAGGACCACATCCTACCCAAGAAGAAACACAAGTGTTTGGAAAGATTTGCGAAGTAACAAAAATATTACAAAAGTCTCTTGAGCCTCTTAAAAGTGTTAACGGAAATCTTCACTGCATGAATATGTTGATTACTCTTTGCAATAAGCGGTTGGATTCTTTAGATCTAAAAATTTCCGAGTATGAAGGGAAACGTAAAGAACCTCCCGGATTCGAGCATGACTCCGCTAAAAAACTGAAAATCAAAGATGGCACTACTTAGATCTATCTTCGCTTTTATGCCTAGCTAGGGGCGTTAAACGATAGCGCTAGTTGGGAGGCAACCCAATTTTATTTGTGTTTTTTGTTTTTGTTTCTGTTTAGAAATAAATTTTGCATCTACCTTCTGTTTAGATGTGTTTCTATGTTTTAATTAGTGTTTGTGCCAAGTAGAACCTATAGGATAACCTATGGTGATAGTTAATTTGATTCTGCTAAAAAGCATAAACTTTGCGCGCATGAAATTAGTTTTGTTAAATCACAGAAACGTGATTTTGCGTTGATTCTTTTTGCTGATGATCAATAGACAAATTGCCCAGGAATTCCTATTTTTGTAGGATTTTTAGAGTTCCAAAAGTTTGCGTTAGTTACAGATTTGTACAGACTGTTCTGTTTTTGACAGATTCTGTTTTTCGTGTGTTGTTTGCTTATTTCGATGCATCTATGGCTAGTATTAAGTGGTATGAACCATAGAGAACTTAGAATACAGTAGGTTTAACACCAATATAAATAAAGAATGAGTTCATTACAGTACCTTATGTGGTGGTTTTGTTTTCTTTCACTAACGGAGCTTATGAGATTTCCTTTTGAGTTTTGTGTTGTGAAGTTTTCAAGTTTTGGGTAAAGATTTGATGGACTATGGAATAAGGAGTGGCAAAAGCCTAAGCCTGGGGATGCCCATGGCACCCCAAGATATTCAAGAATAGCCAAAAGCCTAAGCTTGGGGATGCCCCGGGAAGTCATCCCCTCTTTCGTCTTCGTTCATTGGTAACTTTACTTGGGGCTATATTTTTATTCGCCACATGATATGTGTTTTGCTTGGAGCGTCTTGTATGATATTAGTATCTGCCTTTTAGTTTACCACAATCATCTTTGCTGTACACACCTTTTGGGAGAAGCCTAATTTATTAGAATAATCTACGTGCTTCACTTATATCTTTTGAGCTAGATAGTTTTTGCTCTAGTGCTTCACTTTTATCTTTTAGAGCACGACGGTGGCTTAATTTTGTAGAAATTGCTAGTCTCTCATGCTTCAATTATATTATTTTGAGAGTCTTTTAGAACAGCATGATATTTGCTATGGTTATAAAATTGGTCCTAGAATGGTAGGCATCCAAGTTGGGTATAATAAAAACTATCATAGGAAGTGAATTGGATGCTATGATCAATTTGATACTTGATAATTGTTTTGAGATATGGAGGTAGTGATATTAAAGTCATTCTAGTTGGGTGATTATGAATTTAAAAAATGCTTGTGTTGAAGTTAGCAAGTCCTGTAGCATGCACATATGGTTAAAGTTGTGTAACAAATTTAAAACATGAAGTGTACTTGGATTGTGCATCCTTATGAGTGGCGGTCAGGGACGAGCGATGGTCTTTTCCTACCAATCTATCCCTCTAGGAGCATGCGCGTAGTGCTTGGTTTTTGATTACTTCTAAATTTTTGCAATAAGTATATGAGTTCTTTTGACTAATGTTGAGTCCATGGATTATACGCACTTTTACCTTTCCACCATTGCTAGCCTCTTCGGTACCGTGCATTGTCCTTTCTCACCTTGAGAGTTGGTGCAAACTTCGCCGGTGCATCCAAACCCCGTGATATGATACACTCTATCACACATAAACCTCCTTATATCTTCCTCAAAACAGCCACCATACTTACCTATTATGGCATTTCCATAGCCATTCCGAGATACATTGCCTTGCAACTTTCCACCATTCTGTTTATCATCATGACACACATTAAATTTGTCATATTGCCATTGCATGATCATGTAGTTGACATGGTATTTGTGGCAAAGCCACCATGCATAATTTTTCATACATATCACTCTTGATTCATTGCACCATCCCGGTACACTGACGGAGGCATTCATATAGAGTCATATCTTGTTAGTTTTGAGTTGTAATTCATATGTTGTAAATCAATGTAAGTGTGATGATCATCATTATGAGAGCATTGTCCCAAGAAAAAAAAGGCCAAAAAGAAAAAAAGAAAAGGCCAAAGAAAAAAAAGGAAAAAGGAAAAAAGAAAATAAATAAAAAGGGGCAATGTTACTATCTCTTTTTCCACACTTGTGCTTCAAAGTAGCACCTTGTCCTTCATATAGCGAGTCTCATATATTGTGCTTCAAAGTAGCACCATGTTTTTCATATAGCGAGTCTTATATGTTTTCACTTTCATATACTAGTGGGAATTTTTCATTATAGAACTTGGCTTGTATATTCCTACGATGGGCTTCCTTAAAATGCCCTAGGTCTTCGTGACCAAGCGAGTTGGATGCACACCCACTAGTTTCTTTTGTTGAGCTTTTATTCATTTATAGCTCTAATGCATCCGTTGCATGGCAATCCCTACTCCTCATGTTGACATCAATTGATGGGCATCTCCATAGCCCGTTGATTATCCTCGTCAATGTGAGACTTTCTCCTTTTTTGTCTTCTCCATGCAATCTCCATCATCATATTCTATTCCACCCATAGTGCTATATCCATGGCTCACGCTCATGTATTGCGTGAAAGTTGAAAAAGTTTGAGATTATTTAAGTATGAAACAATTGCTTGGCTTGTCATCGAGGGTGTAGGATTTGGGAACATTTTTGTGTGACGAAAATGAAGCATATCCTAACTCTATGATTTTGTAGGGATGAACTTTCTTTAGGCATGTTATTTTGAGAAGACATGATTACTTTTATTAGTATGCTTGAAGTATTACTATTTCTTTTGTCAATATGAACTTTTATTTTAAATCATTTGGATCTGAACATTCATGCCACAATAAAGAAAATTACATTGAGAATTATGCTAGGTAGCATTCCACATCAAAAATTCTGTTTTTATCATTTACCTACTCGAGGACGAGCAGGAATTAAGCTTGGGGATGCTTGATACGTCTCCAACGTATCTATATTTTTTGATTGTTCCATGCTATTATATTACCCCTTTTGAATGTTTATGGGCTTTATTTTACACATTTATATCATTTTTGGGACTAACCTACTAATCGGAGGCCCAACCTGTATTGTTGTTTTTTTTTGCCTATTTTAGTATTTTGAAGAAAAGGAATATCAAATGGAGTCCAAACAGAATGAAACCTTTGGGAGCGTGATTTTTGGAACGAACGTGATTCAGAGGACTTGGAGTGCAAGCCAAGAAGCAGCCGAGGCGGCCACGAGGGTGGGGGCGTGCCCACCCCTACAGGGCGCGCCCCTTGTCTCGTGGGCCCCTCGGGCGGCCACCGACCTACTTCTTCCTCCTATATATACCCACGTACCCCAAAAACATCCAGGGAGCCAATGAAAAACAATTTCCACCGCGTAACCTTCTTTATCTGCGAGATCCCATCTTGGAGCCTTCGTCGGCGCTCCGCTGAAGGGGAAATTGACCACGGAGGGCTTTTACATCAACACCATAGCCCCTCCGATGAGTTGTCACTACTAGGGAAAACCTTATACACAGAAATTTAGCAACAGCGCGGGTCAATAAAGGGCGCTAGTGCTAGATAGCAGTAGCGATCGAAGGAAAACCACGCTACAGATACAATCTTAGCAGTAGCGCGTGTAATGGAAAAAGCACTACTACTAATATTCCAATTGGTACAATGGTAGGCTACGCATAGCAGTAGCGGGCTTGGAGGAAACGCGCTACCGCTAGGGCATAAGTAGCAGCGCGTTTCCTAGGAAGAGCGCTACTACTAACGGAAATAAAATAAGATGAAAAACAAATAGAAAAGTAAATGAAAATGAAAGAAATAGAAAAATGAGAAAGGAAAAAATAAAATGTAAAGCAAAATAAATGAAAAAGCAAAAAACGGAGGAAGACATAGCAGCAGCGTGTGTTTGTAAGAGGCGCTGTAGCTAACATAGCTGCAGCGCGTCTCCTAGACCCCCGCTATAGAAACAGAAAAGGAAATTAAAAATGGAAGAAAATTACATAGCTATAGCAGCAGCGCGTTTTGTGAAAACCTCTTTAGCTATCTTAGCTATAGCGCGTTTCACCAAACGCGCTACCGCTAAGTTTGACTTAACCAAAAAACTGTTTCCCCCCGGCCACCACTTCTCCCCCAAATCCCTCAACCCACCCCGCGCACCGCTGTCTCCCCGATTCGTTGTCGCCCCACTTCGCTGGCGTCTCCTGCCGACGTCGACGCCACCGGAGCCGCCCCCAATGCCACGGAGCCGCGCGGCCTCGTCAACGCCACTGGAGCCACCGTCGACGCCACCGGATCCTTCCTCGCCACAACTGCCTCCCTCGCCGTCACCGGAGACGCCCCTGCCTCCCTCGCCGCCACTGCCTCCGTCGCCACCACCGGAGCCATCCTCTGTAAGCCCCCACCCCTCCTCTCTCTCTCATGCATAGGTTAGCTAGTTTAATTAGGTTAATTATCTAGGTTAGGGAAAAAATTTAGTTAGGGCTTTGACAGAGAAGTAGTTAGGTTAACTAGTTTAATTAGGTTAATTATCTAGGTTAGTGCAAAAATTTAGTTAGGGCTTTGACTGAGAACTAGTCAGGTTAACTAGTTTAATTAGGTTAATTATCTAGGTTAATTAGTGCAAAAATTTATTTTGGGCTTTGACAAAGAACTAGCTGCGTTAACTAGTTTAATTAGGGTTAATTATCTAGGTAAACTAGATTAACTAACTAGGTTAAATAGGTAGGTTAATTAGGTTCGTTGGATTAACAAGCTAGGTTAAGTAGGCTGGCTAGGTTAGAGGAAAAATTTATTTTAGAGCATTAGGTCGAAAGCGTTAGAGAAATGGAGTTTCTTTGCAATTTAATTGGGTTCTGTCCTAGGCAGAGAAGGGTTAGAGATAATAATGTGTGTTTATGTGAGAGAGAGGAATAGCTAGATCAACATAATTTGGGTTCTGTCCTAGGCAGAGAAGTGTTTAATGAGGTCATTTTGCAAAGGTTTTTGATTTTTGAAAAGACCACTATTTTTTAAGGAAAAGAATTTAGGCAAATTTTATTTTTCATTGAAGTGGTCATGTTATATCTTTTCATTGAAGTTGTTCGATTGTGCCCAAGTGGCTTTGTTGTTTCCAGGGAATGATGCTGAGTGGACTATGTTTTGCTGGAATGTTGATTCATTTCTGTTCCGGCAAATTTCAGGTTCTCGATTTGTCCACTTTTTAGCAAAGGTCATGCCGAAATTTTTCGTGAATTTTGGCATGACTTATGCTACAAACTAGGACATATCGAGTGCCCGGGATTTGCCGCACCAAGAAGGAGTCAACATTCCTACAAAACAATAGTCCCTTTTTATGTCATTATTCATTTTATTAGGTCTAGAATTAATTGACTAGATTTAATCTTAGGAAACATGGCTAGCAACAATGAAGGACAGGGTTCTGGTGATTGCGATGACGTCTACCGGGCGGCAGACGAATATTTTAGCCTTACCGACGATCAACCGATGTTGTTGCTGGGCCCACTGGTGGCATCGGGGACTGAGACCGACACGCAAACTGGTGCTGAGACTCAGACCGGCGCTGAGATTCAGACCGGCATCGAGACCAGCGCTGAGACCGGTGCTGCCTCAGGGAGCGGAGCCGGTGTAGAACCGAAAGCAAAGAGGCAACGGGTTCCTAACAAACTCAGGACTACTAGACTGGTGGTCACGGAGGTGGACGACGGCAATTTTGAGCCAAAGCCGCCCGAGGAAGCGCGCGCGTGCTACGTCAATCAAATAGGCTGCATCATACGGACAACCGCCACCATCAACGATGAGAAACTACAGAAGATAGAAAATATGAGGAGCTCCCTTTTAAAGAAGTTTCACTAGATATTCTTGTTCCGCCTGGAAATGAAGAAGATAAACAAACACGCCATGACCAAGTTTAGCGACGCGTTGGCCGCCTGGAAAAATCGAGTGAAAGCAAAGATCAACGACGGGGAACCCTACTCCGAGATTGTAAAGGATAATCCGACAATCACGGAAGAGCATTTTCAAATATTCAAGGAGGCTTGCGAGGCCGAAGATGCCAAAAAAAGTCTAAGTACATGAAGGGGCTTCAAAAGAGGAACATTGGGAGCCGCCACCTCAGAAGCCGTGGTTACGGCGGAAAGAGGTCCAAATGGGCCAAGGAGGACGCGGAAGCCGCGAGTCTGGGCATCCCAGACCCCTTTGGCGGATTTCACCGTCCTGCAGGAGCGTGACGTCCTGAGGGCCCGGCACCGTTGGGACCCAGTGAAGAAGGTTTACAGGACAACACCGGTCATTACGGAGTTCATGAGACTGCTGGTAATTTTAGTTTCTGATCAATTCGACTGCACACGTTAGTCATATTTGTAAACGATCCTTGTGCCTTTTGCAGAGAGAGCAGCACCGGATTGCGGCCGAAAGCGACTCGCCGTCTGTGGCACTGGCGAGGCCCAAGTGGGACACTCCATTCAACCGGGCGTTGAACATATTGAAACGACAACCGGTGGATACTCGACCGTCGTATGGACGCGTGCACGGTGTCGGAGACGGCGCCACGTGGAAGAAGTACTACCGTGATACCACGGAGGAGAGAAAGGAAAGACGAAGGTTAACTGAAGAAAACATCGACAAGAAGGTTGAGATTGCGGTTGAGAAGAAATCATCTCAGACAGCCGCAACAGCGGTAGCTGCCGCAAAACAGGCGATGTAGATATGTCTACTTCCTTGGTGATGGGCGTTTTCACTTGGACAAGGCAAAATCTAGAAAAAAATGCAGAGGACATTCCCCTTGCTGACTTCTTGGGAGCACCTGCTCCCGAACCGGCTCCCGCACCTGCCCTCGCACCTGCTCCCGCACCGGCTCCCGTACCTGCTCCCGCACAGGCTCCCGCACCGGACGTGCTCGGTGGTGCCTCCTCTTTGGCTGAGCTCGACGCCCTCACGGTATCTGTCACACCGGCCCCATTCAATATAAATGTATAATCTCCCGTTTTCGTTGCCTTTCGGATGTCTCACATCACAGACTTTTCTTTGCAGGCCGACGAAACCCCGTGCACCACATTGTATACCATCGGTGAACAGAAGGTGGACGTGGGGAAGTTGATGATAATGGAGCCGAAGGAACCATTGTTCCACAGCCGGCCGATCCCCCCGAACGTCTTCAAGGTTTCCGTGGCCAGTGTCAAACCGGGCCACGAGAATTTGCCTCCTCTAATACTAGTGGGGAATGACGACGAGACCCCGTGGCGGCTTGGTGATTGTTGCAATGGGTGGGTCTTGTTGTAGCCAAAGAGTCTGCTTCGTCTGGAGGCGGCCGGGAGCACACCCACGAGCACGCAGCCTCAACAAGGTATGAACATCAACACCCCACCTACCCAATTAGCATCGGGTGTCGGGTTGGGTGTTAGCGGACGGGGTAAGGAGGAGGCTCCATTAGTCGCTGATGACGTCGCCATGGATGAGGATGAGGATGAGGATGGCGCTGAACAGTATGTTTATACTGGCGCCTCCTCAGGGTTTGAGCATCATGAGTCGGTGCCTGAATTACCGTCTCAACGTATTATTGACAACCTTCCGGTAGTAAAGAAGTCTAGGAAGAGAGCGAGGAAAGGCAAAAAGCTGATTCTATGATCCAGCCACCTCAGCAGCCTCGGCTTCAGGACCGTATAGATATCCCCGATGCGGATAAATGGCATATCCCCGGTCAACCAATCCTACCTACAACAGCGCTACGGGCCAGATTCAGCGATCTAAGGAGACTTCATGACAATGTGCTGCGGGTAGAGAAAGGCCTCATCGCCTCGAAAGATCCAGGATACCCACTCTACGTGGTTAACGTTCCGCGGCAAATGTCGTACGTCGACAGCTTCCCTGCGGATAAGTTCTTCCTCCGATTCTATTACATATTCGACATGTTTCACGTGAAGAAGCTGGATTTTATGTTTGTCCGCCTTTATGCCTTGCACATGAACTACATCATTGGGGTTGAGCAGATACATCATATCTGTGTCGCTGACCCGTACTACATGCACGAGGGCTTCTTGGGAGTCTGTGCAGAGCAGCGTGAATACGCGAGGGATTACATCGTCAGTTTCATGCTCGCCAATAAGGACAAGGAGACGATTCTCGTGCCTTATCATCCCGTGTAAGTCATCTGCGCTGCTATCCTTCCTTCGATTTCAATAATTCATTTGCACGGTGGAGGCTAATTAATTTGAGGTGTACTTATTTTGCGCAGCGGCGGGCGTGCCGTCCTCGTCATCCTCTACCCCTGATTCTCCCATGCTCTTTACTTGGACTCGTCGAAGAACATTCACAAAAAGGATTACACCCACATCAAAGATGTTCTCGACAGTGCTATGTTTTACTACAAAGCAAGGGGTGGAGAGGTTAGGGACAAGAAGAGAAGGGGCAGCAGGGCCGCCTTCAGCCATAAGACCGACTTCTGCTGCATCCAGCAACCGAACGATTCTCTTAATGATGGATTCTATGTCCTACACCACATGCTGGAGTACAGACGGGATCACCAGAACCTTCACATGTCACCTAGATCTGGCGATGCCCATATTCTGCAATGGACAAAGGACATAGGAGATATCGAGGATCATCGACTTCGAGCTGAGTTCTATAACATCCAGCGCGAACTTGCCCAAATCGTCATGAAAGAGGTCGTCGGAAAAACAGGGATGTTCTACGGAGAAGGACAAATGTCGCGGGAAGTCGTCCGAACATGGATAGCCTCTCAGCGTCTCGACATGAAGCCTTTCACTAAGCTTGGGGACTATGTCCCTGACCTCGATGGATGGCACGGCATGTTGGAGTGATTGTCGATATATGACAATGTGTCTGTTTAGTCCATACTTTCTGTATGACAAAACTTTGAGTTATGCGCAGTGAAACTTTATTTGTGATGTAATTAAACCGTCCTCCTCCTCGACTAGCGAAGATCACTCTAGTTAGGGCATTTTGCGTACGATGAACTTTGTTATTTATTCTTATGATATGTTGTTTCTATTTTTGTCAAGTCTATCTCTTTCTGTTGCTCAACTATATATGTTGCATATCATCGACTCATGTGACGATGCAGGTGCATAGATCATCGATGGCGAAGAAGTGCTACGCCAGGAGTATATATACGATGAGTGGCCGGAGTGTCAGGCCCAGGTGTTACCGGTTTCCGGTTTCCGAGCGACAGGCAGTAGTTAGTTTAGGTTCACGCTAATGCGAGAGAGGGATACGAACTCATGTACTCAAAGTGATAGCTCTTCTCGCGTATACCATTGTTTAGATGGATGACGATGTATTTGCAAGTAATCAAGGACTTGTATCACTATTTTCGAGATGATGACGAGAGACCACTTTGTGTTGGATGATGATTATGATGAGACTATTTGTATGTATATGCTATGATTACATTCGTGGTCTCGCAGTCATTTGTATGTGTATCATGATGACATTTCTATGTGCTAAAGATTCTTCTATAAAGCCTATTCAAATACAAAACAAATATGCCCAAAAAAACAAAAAACCTGTTAAATTAGCAGTTGCGAGTGTATAAAAGTTAGCAGCAGCGCCGCGGTAGCAGTACTGCGTCGTTGCAAAGGGCGCTAGAGCTACTAGCAGTAGCGAGCTTCCAATAACCGTGCTGCAGCTACACTTGTGTAGCAGTAGCGCGGGTGACCACGCGCTACTGCTATGTGTTAGCTTTAGCGCCTTATTAGTAGTGCCCCTCCCCGCGCTACTGATACACCTAAAACCCGCGCTGCTGCTAGCCTTTTCCCTGGTAGTGTGTGAGTAGTTTACCACAGACCTTCGGGTCCATAGTTATTAGGTAGATGGCTTCTTCTCTCTTTTTGGATCTCAATACCATGTTCTCCCCCTATTTTGTGGAGATCTATTCGATGTAACCCTTTTTTGCGGTGTGTTTGTCGAGATCCGATGAATTGTGGGTTTATGATCAAGTTTATCTATGAGAAATATTTGAATCTCCTCTGAATTCTTTTATGTATGATTGAGTTATCTTTGCAAGTCTCTTCGAATTATCAGTTTGGTTTGGCCTACTAGATTGATCTTTCTTGCAATGGGAGAAGTGTTTAGCTTTGGGTTCAATCTTGTGGTGTCCTTACCCACTGACAGCAGGGGTTGCAAGGCACATATTGTATTGTTGCCATCGAGGATAAAAAGATGGGGTTTATATCATATTGCATGAGTTTATCCCTCTACATCATGTCATCTTTCTTAATGCGTTACTCTGTTCTTATGAACTTAATACTCTAGATGCATGCTGGATAGCGGTCGATGTGTGGAGTAATAGTAGTAGATGCAGGCAGGAGTCGGTCTACTTGTCGCGGACGTGATGCCTATATACATGATCATGCCTAGATAATCTCATAATTATTCGCTTTTCTATCAATTGATGGACAGTAATTTGTTCACCCACCGTAATACTTATGCTATCTTGAGAGAAGCCACTAGTGAAACCTATGGCCCCCGGGTCTATCTTTTATCATATAAGCTTTCAATCTACTTTTATTTGCATCTTTACTTTCCCAATCTTTATTATAAAATACCAAAAATATATTTATCTTATCATACTATCTCTATCAGATCTCACTTGTGCAAGTGGCCGTGAAGGGATTGACAACCCCTTTATTGCGTTGGTTGCGAGTTCTTTGTTTGTTTGTGTAGGTGCGTGAGACTTCTGAGGAGCCTCCTACTGGATTGATACCTTGGTTCTCAAAAACCGAGGGAAATACTTACGCTACTATTACTGCTGTCGGGGAACATAGTAATTTCAAAAAAAATCCTACGCACACGCAAGATCATGGTGATGCATAGCAACGACAGGGGAGAGTGTGTCCACGTACCCTCGTAGCCGAAAGCGGAAGCGTTAGAACAACGCGGTTGATGTAGTCGTACGTCTTCACGGCCCGATCGATCAAGCACCGAAACCACGACACCTTCAAGTTCTAGCACACGTTCAACTCGATGACGTCCCTCGAACTCTGATCCAAACGGCGTGGTGACGTTCTTGATGTTCTACTGTCACAGGGCTTCGCCTAAGCACCGCTACAATATTATCGAGGAGGACTATGGTGGAGGGGGGCACTGCACACGGCTAAGAGATCAATGATCAATTATTGTGTCTAGAGGTGCCCCCCTGCCCCCGTATATAAAGGAGCAAGGGGGAGGGTGCGGCCGGCCAGGGAGGAGGCGCGCCAAGGGGAGTGCTACTCCCACCGCGAGTAGGACTCCCTCCTTTCCTTGTCCAAGTAGGAGAGGGGGGAGGAAGGGAGAGAGGGGAGGAAGGAAAGGGGGGCGCCGCCCCCCCCTCCTTGTCCAATTCGGACTAGAGGGCGAGGGGCGCGCGGCCTGCCCTGGCCGCCCCTCCTCTTCTCCACTTTGGGCCCAAGTGGCCCATTAAGGGGGTTCCAGTAACCCCCCGGTACTCCGGTATATATCCGATAACCTCCGAAACTTATTCCGGTGTCCGAATATAGTCATCCAATATACCAATCTTCATGTCTAGGCCATTTCGAGACTCCTCGTCATGTCCGTAATCACATTCGGGACTCCGAACAAACTTCAGTACATCAAAACTCATAAACTCATAATATAACTGTCATCGAAACCTTAAGCGTGCGGACCCTACGGGTTCGAGAACTATGTAGACATGACCGAGAACCGTTTCCGGTCAATAACCAATAGCGGAACCTGGATGCTCATATTGGCTCCTACATATTCTACGAAGATCTTTATCGGTCAAACCGCATAACAACATATGTTGTTCCCTTTGTCATCAGTATGTTACTTGCCCGAGATTTGATCGTCGGTATCTCAATACCTAGTTCAATCTCGTTACTGGCAAGTCTCTTTACTCGTTATGTAATACATCATCTCGCAACTAACTCATTAGTCACATTGCTTGCAAGGCTTACAGTGATGTGTATTACCGAGAGGGCCCAGAGATACCTCTCTGACAATCGAAGTGACAAATCCTAATCTCGAAATACGCCAACTCAACAAGTACCTTCGGAGACACCTGTAGAGCACCTTTATAATCACCCAGTTACGTTGTGGCATTTGGTAGCACACAAAGTGTTCCTCTGGTAAACAGGAGTTGCATAATCTCATAGTCACTAGAACATGTATAAGTCAAGAAGAAAGCAATAGCAATATACTAAACGATCAAGTGCTAAGCTAACATAATGGGTCAAGTCAATCACATTATTCTCTCAATGATGTGACCCCGTTTAATAAAATGACAACTCTTTTGTCCATGGCTAGGAAACATAACCATCTTTGATAAACGAGCTAGTCAAGTAGAGGCATACTAGTGACACTTAGTTGTCTATGTATTCACACATGTATCATGTTTCCGGTTAATACAATTCTAGCATGAATAATAAACATTTATCATGAAATAAGGAAATAAATAATAACTTTATTATTGCCTCTAGGGCATATTTCCTTCAGTCTCCCACTTGGACTAGAGTCAATAATCTAGATTACACAGTAATGATTCTAACACCCATGGAGCCTTGGTGTTGATCATATTTTGCTCGTGGAAGAGGCTTAGTAAATGGGTCTGCAATATTCAGATCCGTATGTATCTTGCAAATCTCTATGTCTCCCACCTGGACTTGGTCCCAGATGGAATTCAAGCGTCTCTTGATGTGTTTGGTCCTCTTGTGAAATCTGGATTCCATTGCCAAAGCAATTGCACCAGTACTGTCACAGAAGATCTTCATTGGTCCCAAAGCACTAGGTATGACACCTAGATCGGAAATGAACTCCTTCATCCAGACTCCTTCATTTGCTGCTTTCGAAGCAGCTATGTACTCCGCTTCACATGTAGATCCCGCCATGATGCTTTGTTTAGAACTGCACCAACTGACAGCTCCACGGTTCAATATAAACACGTATCCGGTTTGCAATTTAGAATCGTCCGGATCAGTGTCAAAGCTTGCATCGACGTAACCATTTATGACTAGCTCTTTGTCACCTCCATAAACGAGAAACATATCCTTAGTCCTTTTCAGGTATTTCAGGATATTCTTGACCGCTGTCCAGTGATCCACTCCTGGATTACTTTGGTACCTCCCTGCTAAACTTATTGCTAAGTGTACATCAGGTCTGGTACACAGTATTTCATACATGATAGAGCCTATGGCTGAAGCATAGGGAACATCTTTCATTTTTTCTCTATCTTCTGCTGTGGTCAGGCATTGAGTCTGACTCAACTTCACACCTTGTAATACAGGCAAGAACCCTTTCTTTGCCTGATCCATTTTGAACTTTTTCAAAACTTTATCAAGGTATGTGCTTTGTGAAAGTCCAATTAAACGTCTTGATCTATCTCTATAGATCTTCATGCCTAATATGTAAGCAGCTTCACCGAGGTCTTTCATTGAATAACTTTTATTCAAGTATCCCTTTATGCTATCCAGAAATTCTGTATCATTTCCAATCAACAATATGTCGTCTACATATAATATCAGAAATGCTATAGAGCTCCCACTCACTTTCTTGTAAATACAGGCTTCTCCAAAAGTCTGTATAAAACCATATGCTTTGATCACACAATCAAAGCATTTATTCCAACTCCGAGAGGCTTGCACCAGTCCATAAATGGATCACTGGAGCTTGCATACTTTGTTAGCATCTTTTGGATCAACAAAACCTTCTGGTTGCATCATATGCAACTCTTCTTCCATAAATCCATTCAGGAACGCAATTTTGACATCCATTTGCCATATTTCATAATCATAAAATGCGGCAATTGCTAACATGATTCGAACAGACTTAAGCATCACTATGAGTGAGAAAGTCTCATTGTAGTCAACCCCTTGAACTTGTCGAAAACCTTTTGCAACAAGTCGAGCTTTGTAGATAGTTACATTACCATCAGCGTTAGTCTTCTTCTTGAAGATCCATTTATTCTAGATGGCTTGCCGATCATCGAGCAAGTCAACCAAAGTCCATACTTTGTTCTCATACATGGATCCCATCTCAGATTTCATGGCCTCAAGCCATTTTGTGGAATCTGGGCTCATCATCGCTTCCTCATAGTTCGTAGGTTCGTCATGGTCAAGTAACATGACTTTCAGAATAGGATTGTCGTACCACTCTAGTGCGGATCTTATTCTAGTTGACCTACGAGGTTCGATAGTAACTTGATCTGAAGTTTCATGATCAATATCATTAGTTTCCTCACTAATTGGTGTATTCGTCCCAGGAACTGGTTTCTGTGATGAACTATTTTCCAATAAGGGAGCAGGTATAGTTACCTCATCAAGCTCTACTTTCCTTCCACTCACTTCTTTCGAGAGAAACTTCTTCTCTAGAAAGGATCCATTCTTGGCAACGAATGTCTTGCCTTCGGATCTGTGATAGAAGGTGTACCCAACAGTTTCCTTTGGGTATCCTATTTAGACACATTTCTCTGATTTGGGTTCGAGCTTATCAGGTTGAAGTTTTTTCACATAAGCATCACAGCCCCAAACTTTAAGAAACGGCAACTTTGGTTTCTTGCCAAACCATAGTTCATAAAGCGTCATTTCAACGGATTTTGATGGTGCCCTATTTAACGTGAATGCGGCTGTCTCTAAAGCATAACCCCAAAATGATAGCGGTAAATCAGTAAGAGAAATCATAGATCGCACCATATCTAGTAAAGTGCGATTATGACGTTCGGACACACCATTACGTTGTGGTGTTCCGGGTTGCTTGAGTTGCGAAACTATTCCGCATTGTTTCAAATGTAAACCAAACTTGTAAATCAAATATTCTCCTCCACGATCAGATGGTAGAAAAATTATTTTCTTGTTATGATGATTTTCAACTTCACTCTAAAATTCTTTGAACCTTTCAAATGTTTCAGACTTATGTTTCATTAAGTAGATATACCCATATCCATATCTGCTTAAATCATCTGTGAAGGTGAGAAAATAATGATACCCGTCGCGAGCTTCAATATTCATTGGACCACATACATCTGTATGTATGATTTCCAACAAATTAGTTGCTCGCTCCATAGTTCCGGAGAACAGCGTTTTAGTCATCTTGCCCATGAGGCATGGTTCGCAAGTACCAAGTGATTCATAATCAAGTGATTCCAAAAGTCCATCAGTATGGAGTTTCTTCAAGCGTTTTATACCAATATGACCTAAACAGTAGTGCCACAAATAAGTTGCACTATCATTATAAACTCTGCATCTTTTGGTCTCAACATTATGAATATGTGTATCACTACTATCGAGATTCATCAAAAATAGACCACTCTTTAAGGGTGCATGACCATAAAAGATATTACTCATATAAATAGAACAACCATTATTCTCAGATTTAAATGAATAACCTTGTCGCATCAAACAAGATCCAGATATAATGTTCATGCTCAACGCTGGCACCAAATAACAATTATTTAGGTCTAAAACTAATCCCAATGGTAGATGTAGAGGTAGCGTGCTGACGGCGATCACATCGACTTTGGAACCATTTCCCACGCGCATTGTCACCTCGTCCTTAGCCAGTGTCCGCTTAATCTGTAGTCCCTGTTTTGAGTTGCAAATATTAGCAATAGAACCAGTATCAAATACCAGGTGCTACTGCGAGCTCTGGTAAGGGACACATCAATAACATGTATATAACATATACCTTTGTTCACCTTGCCATCCTTCTTATCCGCCAAATACTTGGGGCAGTTCTGCTTCCAGTGACCAGTCTGTTTGCGGTAGAAGCACTCAGTCTCAGGCTTAGGTCCAGACTTGGGTTTCTTCTCTTGAGTAGCAACTTGTTTGCTGTTCTTCTTGAAGTTCCCCTTCTTCTTCCCTTTACCCTTTTTCTTGAAACTGGTGGTCTTGTTGACCATCAACACTTGATGCTCCTTTTTGATTTCTACCTCCGCAGCCTTTAGCATAGCGAAGGCTCGGGGAAAGTCTTGTTCATCCCTTGCATATTATAGTTCATCACAAAGATCTTGTAGCTTGGTGGCAGTGATTGGAGAATTCTGTCAATGACGCAATCATCCGGAAGATTAACTCCCAGTTGAATCAAGTGATTGTTATACCCAGACATTCTGAGTATATGCTCACTGACAGAACTATTCTCCTCCATCTTGCAGCTATAGAACTTATTGGAGACTTCATATCTCTCAATCCGGGCATTTGCTTGAAATATTAACTTCAACTCCTGGAACATCTCATATGCTCCATGACGTTCAAAACATCGTTGAAGTCCCGGTTCTAAGCCATAAAGCATGGCACACTGAACTATCGAGTAGTCATCAGCTTTGCTCTGCCAAACATTCACAACGTCCGTAGTTGCATCTGCAGCACGCCTGGCACCCAGTGGTGCTTCCAAGACGTAATTCTTCTGTGCAGCAATGAGGATAGTCCTCAAGTTACGGACCTAGTCCGTGTAATTGCTACCATCATCTTTCAACTTCGCTTTCTCAAGGAACGCATTAAAATTCAATGGAACAACAGCACGAGCCATCTATCTACAATCAACACAGACATGCAAAATACTATCAGGTACTAAGTTCATGATAAATTTAAGTTGAATTAATCATATTACTTAAGAACTCCCACTTAGATTGACATCCCTCTAATCATCTAAGTGATCACGTGATCCAAATCAACTAAACTAACCAATCATCACGTGAAATGGAGTAGTTTTCAATGGTGAACATCATTATGTTGATCATATCTACTATATAATTCATGCTCGACCTTTCGGTCTCAGTGTTCTGAGGCCATATCTGCATATGCTAGGCTCGTCAAGTTTAACCTGAGTATTCTACATGTGCAAAACTGGCTTGCACCCGTTGTAGATGGACGTAGAGCTTATCACACCCGATCATCACGTGGTGTCTGGGCACGACGAACTTTGGCAACGGTGCATACTCAGGGAGAACACTTTTTTCTTGAAATTTAGTGAGAGATCATCTTATAATGCTACCGTCAATCAAAGCAAGATAAGATGCATAAAGGATAAACATCACATGCAATCAATATAAGTGATATGATATGGCCATCATCATCTTGTGCTTGTGATCTCCATCTCCGAAGCACCGTCATGATCACCATCGTCACCGGCGCGACACCTTGATCTTCATTGTAGAATCGTTGTCGTTTCGACACCTATTCCTTGTACGACTACCGCTACCGCTTAGTGATAAAGTAAAGCAATTACAGCGTGATTGCATTGCATACAATAAAGCGATAACCATATGGCTCCTGCCAGTTGCCGATAACTCGGTTACAAAACATGATCATCTCATACAATAAAATATAGCATCACGTCTTGACCATATCACATCACAACATGCCCTGCAAAAACAAGTTAGATGTCTTCTACTTTGTTGTTGCAAGTTTTACGTGGCTGCTACGGGCTGAACAAGAACCGTTCTTACCTACGCATCAAAACCACAACGATAGTTCATCAAGTTAGTGATGTTTTAACCTTCTCAAGGACCAGGCGTAGCCACACTCGGTTCAACTAAAGTTGGAGAAACTGACACCCACCAGCCACCAGTGTGCAAAGCACGTCGGTAGAACCAGTCTTGTGTAAGCGCACGCGTAATGTCGGTCCGGGCCGCTTCATCCAACAATACCGCGGAACCCTCATAGACCGAAAGCGGAAGCGTTAGAACAACGCGGTTGATGTAGTCGTACATCTTAACGGCCCAACCGATCAAGCACCGAAACTATGGCACCTCCAAGTTCTAGCGCACATTTAGCTCGATGACGTCCCTCGAACTCCGATCCAGCCGAGTGCGAGGGAGAGTTCCATCGGCATGACGGTGTGGTGACGATCTTGATGTTCTACTGTCGCAGGGCTTCGCCTAAGCACCGCTACAATATTATCGAGGAGGACTATGGTGGAGGGGGGCACCGCACACGGCTAAGAGATCAATGATCAATTGTTGTGTCTAGAGGTGCCCCCCTGCCCGCATATATAAAGGAGCAATGGAGAGGGGCGGCCGGCCAGGGAGGAGGCGTGCCAAGGGGAGTCCTACTCCCACCGGGAGTAGGACTCCCTCCTTTCCTTGTCCAAGTAGGAGAGGGGGGAGGAAGGGAGAGAGGGGAGGAAGGAAAGCCCTCCCCCTCCTTGTCCAATTCAGACTAGAGGGGGAGGGGGCACATGGCCTACCCTGGCCGCCCCTCCTCTTCTCCACTTTGGGCCCAAGTGGCCCATTAACCCCCCGGGGGGTTCCGGTAACCCCCGATACTCCGTTATATATCCGATAACCTCCGAAACTTATTCCGGTGTCCGAATATAGTCGTCTATTATACCAATCTTCATGTCTCGACCATTTCGAGACTCCTCGTCATGTCCGTAATCACATTCGGGACTCCGAACAAATTTCGGTACATCAAAACTCATAAACTCATAATATAACTGTCATTGAAACCTTAAGCGTGTGGACCCTACGGGTTCAAGAACTATGTAGACATGACTGAGAACCGTTTCCAGTCAATAACCAATAGCGGAACCTGGATGGTCATATTGGCTCCTACATATTCTATGAAGATATTTATCAGTCAAACCGCATAACAACATACGTTGTTCCCTTTGTCATCGGTATGTTAATTGCCCGAGATTTGATCGTCGGTATCTCAATACCTAGTTCAATCTCGTTACCGGCAAGTCTCTTTACTCGTTATGTAATACATCATCTCGCAACTAACTCATTAGTCACATTGCTTGCAAGGCTTATAGTGATGTGTATTACCGAGAGGGCCCAGAGATACCTCTCCGACAATCGGAGTGACAAATCCTAATCTCGAAATACAACAACCCAACAAGTACCTTCAGAGACACCTGTAGAGCACCTTTATAATCACCCAGTTATGTTGTGACATTTGGTAGCACACAAAGTGTTCCTCTGGTAAATGGGAGTTGCATAATATCATAGTCACAGGAACATGCATAAGTCATGAAGAAACAATAGCAATATACTAAACGATCAAGTGCTCAGCTAACAGAATGGGTCAAGTAAATCACATCATTCTCTCAATGATGTGATCCCGTTTAATCAAATGACAACTCTTTTGTCCATGGCTAGGAAACATAACCATCTTTGATAAACGAGCTAGTCAAGTAGAGGCATACTAGTGACACTTAGTTTGTCTATGTATTCACACATGTATCATGTTTCCGGTTAATACAATTCTAGCATGAATAATAACCATTTATCATGAAATAAGGAAATAAATAATAGCTTTATTATTGCCTCTAGGGAATATTTCCTTTAGCTGCATCACCCTTTCCTCTTCAAGGAAAACCAACGCAAGCTCAAGACGTAGCAGGTATCGTATTGATTCACTTGATATATGTTTTGGCACTCAACTCGCGGATTCCCGTGGTGACATTGGGGTAATCTATGCACAGGGGTTGATGCACGTTCTCGTCTTTTGTTTCTCCGGTAGAAATCTTGGGGCACTCTTCGAAGTTCTTTGTGTTGGATCGAGTATTATGAATATGAATTTGCTTGGTGTTATTTTAGTACGAACTCTAGGATAGATCGAACGGAAAGAATAGCTTTGTGTTATTTTAGTAGAAACTCTTGAATAGATCGAACGGAAAGAATAGATTTGAGGTGGTCTCGTACCCTACAAACAATTTATTCTTATGTTCTCCACTAGATAGGAACTTTGGAGTGATTCTCCACTAGATATGATCCAACTATGTTAGCATTGTTGAGAGATTGCACTAGTGAAAGTATGCAGCCTAGGCCTCATTTTCAAGCATTGCAATATCGTTTTTGTGCCCGTTTACTATTTGTTACCTTGTTGTTTTTATTTATTCATATTATAAAAATATATTTCTACCATCTATATCACACTTTTATCACAATCTCTTCACCGAACTAGTGCAGCTATACAATTTGCCATTGTATTAGGTGTGTTGGCGACACAAGAGATTTCTTGTATTTGATTGCAGGCTCGTTTGAGAGAGACCATCTTCATCCTTCACCTCTCACGGATTGATAAACCTTCGGTCATCCACTTGAGGGAAAATTGCTACTGTCCTACAAAACTCTGCGCTTGGAGGCCCAATACGTGTCTACAGGAAGAAAGTTACATAGTAGACATCAATGCTCCTTCTTGATTTCTACCTCCGCAGCCTTTAGCATCGCGAAGAGATCAGGAATTGTCTTTTCCATCCCTTGCATATTATAGTTCATCACGAAGGCTTTATAGCTTGGTGGTAGTGATTGAAGAACTCTGTCAATGACACTATCATCAGGAAGATTAACTCCCAACTGAGTCAAGTGGTTATGGTACCCAGACATTATGAGTATGTGTTCACTCATAGAACTATTCTCCTTCATCTTGTAGCTATATAACTTGTTGGAGACTTCATATCTCTCAACTCATGCATTTGCTTGAATATTAACTTCAACTCCTGAACATCTCATATGCTCCATGACGTTCAAAACGTCTTTGAAGTCCCAATTCTTAGCCGTAAAGCATGGCACACTGAACTATCGAGTGTCATCAGTTTTAGTCTGCCAGATGTTCATAACGTCCGGAGTTGCTCCTGCAGCGGGCCTTGCACCTAGCGGTGCTTCCAGGACGTAATTCTTTTGTGCAGCAATGAGGATAATCCTCAAATTACGGACCCAGTCCTTGTAATTGCTACCATCATCTTTCAACTTATCTTTCTCTAGGAACACATTAAAATTCAAGGGAATGGTAGCATGGACCATTGATCTACAACAACGTAGATATGCAAAAAACTATCAGGACTAAGTTCATGATAAATTAAAGTTCAGTTAATCATATTACTAAAGAACTCCCTCTTAGATAGACATCCCTCTAGTCATCTAAATGATCATGTGATCCATATCAACTAAACCATGTCCGATCATCACGTGAGATGGAGTAGTTTTCAATGGTGAACATCTCTATGTTGATCATATCTACTATATGATTCACGTTCGACCTTCTCAGTGTTCCGAGATCATATCTGCATATGCTAGGTTTGTCAAGTTTAACCCGAGTATTCTGCACGTGAAAAACTGGCTTGCCCCTGTTGTATGTGAATGTAGAGCTTATCAGACCCGATCATCAGGTGGTGTCTCTGCACAACGAACTATAGCAATAGTGCATACTGTGGGAGAACACTTATACCTTGAAATTTAGTAAGGGATCATCTTATAATGCTACCGTCGTACTAAGCGAAATAAGATGCATAAAAGATAAACATCACATGCAATCAAAATATGTGACATGATATGGCCATCATCATCTTGTGCCTTTGATATCCATCTCCAAAGCACCGTCATGATCTCCATTGTCACCGGCTTGACACATTGATCTCCATCGTAGCATCGTTGTCGTCTCACCAACTATTGCTTCTACGATTATCGCTACCGCTTAGTGATAAAGTAAAGCAATTATATGGCGATTGCATTTCCTACAATAAAGCGACAACCATAAGGCTCCTGCCGGTTGCCGATAACTTTTATAAAACATGATCATCTCATACAATAACTTATATCACATCATGTCTTGACCATATCACATCAAAACATGCCCTACAAATACAGTTTAGTCGTCCTCTACTTTGTTATTGCAAGTTTTACGTGGCTGCTACGCGCTTCTAGCAAGAACCATTCTTACCTATGCATCAAAACCACAACGATTTTTTGTCAAGTGTGTTGTCTTAACCTTCAACAAGGACCGGTCATAGTCAAACTCGATTGAACTAAAGTTGGAGAAACAGACACCTGCCAGCCACATGTGTGCAAAGCATGTCGGTAGAACTGGTCTCATGAACGTGGTCATGTACTGTTGGTCCGGGCCGCTTCATCCAACAATACTGCGGAATCAAAGAAATACGTTGGTGGTAAGCGGTATGACTATTATCGCCCACAAGTCTTTGTGTTCTACTCGTGCATATCATATACGCATAGACCTGGCTCGGAAGCCACTGTTGGCGAACGTAGCATTCAATTTCAAAAAATTTCCTAGTAGGATCCCCCCTTTTCCATTTCTTACCGAAGGGAAAAGGAAGGAGAGGGAGAGGGAGAGGGAAAGGGGGTGCCACCCCTTCCCCTAGTCCAATTCGGACTACCATGGGGGGCCGGCCACCCCTTGCGGCCCTCCTCTCTCTCCACTAAGGCCCATGTAGGCCAAATACTTCCCAGGGGGGTTCCAGTAACCTCTCGGTACTCCTGTAAAATACCCGAACCACTCTAAACCATTCCGATGTCAGAATACTACCTTCCAATATATGAATATTTACCTCTCGACCATTTCGAGACTCCTCGTCATGTCTGTGATCTCATCCAGGACTCTGAACAAACTTCGGTCACCAAAACACATAACTCATAATATAAATTGTCATCGAACGTTAAGTGTGCGGACCCTACGGGTTCGAGAACTATGTAGACATGATCGAGACACATCTCCGATCAATAACCAATAGCGGAACCTAGATGCTCATATTGGTTCCTACATATTCTATGAAGATTATTATAGGTCAAATCGCAATAACAACATACGTTATTTCTTTTATCATCGGTATGTTACTTGCTCGAGATTCGATCGTGGGTATCCTCATACCTAGTTCAATATCGTTACCTACAAGTCTCTTTACTTGTTCTGTAATGCATCGTCCCGTAACTAACTCACTAGTCACATTGCCTGCAAGGCTTATAGTGATGAGCATTACCGAGAGGGCCCAGAGATACCTCTCCGATACATAGAGTGACAAATCATAATCTAGATCTATGCCAACCCAACAAACACCTTCGGATACACCTATATAGCATCTTTATAATCACCCAGTCACGTTGTGATGTTTGATAGAACACAAGGTGTTCCTCCGGTATTCGGGAGTAGCATAATCTCATAGTCAGAGGAATATGTATAAGTCATGAAGAAAACAATAGCAATAAAACTTAAGGATCATTATGCTAAGCTAACGGATGGGTCTTGTCCATCACATCATTCCCTAATGATGTGATCCCCTTCATCAAATGACAACACATGCCTATGGTCAGGAAACATAACCATCTTTGATTAACGAGCTAGTCAAGTAGAGGCATACTAGGGACACTCTGTTTTGTCTATGTATTCACACATGTACTAAGTTTCCGGTTAATACAATTCTAGCATGAATAATAAACATTTATCATGATATAAGGAAATATAAATAACAATTTTATTATTGCCTCTAGGGCATATTTCCTTTAGTCTCCCACTTGCACTAGAGTCAATAATCTAGATTACAAAGTAATGATTCTAACACCCATGGAGTCTTGGTGCTGAGCATGTTTTGCTCATGGAAGAGGCTTGGTCAATGGTCCTGCAACATTCAGATCCGTATGTATCTTGCAAATCTCTATGTCCCCTTCCAACACTTGCAAATCTCCCTCCTTGACTTGATCACGGATGAAGTTGATGTTGGGTTTCGTAGTAATTTCAAAAATTTTCCTACGCGCACACAGGATCATGTGATGCATAGCAACGAGAGGAGAGTGTTGTCTACGTACCCAACGCAGACCGACTGCGGAAGCGATGACACGACGTAGAGGAAGTAGTCGTACGTCTTCACGATCCAACCGATCAAGCACTGAAACTACGGCACCTCCGAGTTCGAGCACACGTTCAGCTCGATGACGATCCCCGGACTCCGATCTAGCAAAGTGTCGGGGAAGAGTTTTGTCAGCACGACGGCGTGGTGACGATCTTGATGAACTACAGCAGCAGGGCTTCGCCTAAACTCCGCTACAGTATTATCGAGGAATATGGTGGCAGGGGGCACCGCACACGGCTAAGGAATCGATCACGTGGATCAACTTGTGTCAACTTGTGTGTTTAGAGGTGCCCCTGCCTCCGTATATAAAGGAGGAGAGGAGGGAGGCTGGCCGGCCAAGGGGGGGAGGCGCAGGAGAGTCCTACTCCCTCTGGGAGTAGGATTCCCCCTCCAATCCTAGTCCAACTAGGATTCCTCGGAGGGGAAAAGAGGAGGAGGGGGCCGGCCACCTCTCCTAGTCCTAATAGGACTAGGGGAAGGGGGTGGCGCGCAGCCCATCTAGGGCAGCCCCTTCTCTTTTCCACTAAGGCCCACTATGGCCCAAATAGCTCCCGGGGGGTTCCGGTAACCCTCTCGGTATTCCGGAAAAATCCCGATTTCACCCGGAACACTTCCGATATCCAAATATAGGCTTCCAATATATCAATCTTTACGTCTCGACCATTTCGAGACTCCTCGTCATGTCCGTGATCACATCCGGGACTCTGAACAACCTTCGGTACATCAAAATGCATAAACTCATAATATAACTGTCATCGTAACCTTAAGCGTGCGGACCCTACGGGTTCGAGAACAATGTAGACATGACCGAGACACGTCTCCGGTCAATAACCAATAGCGGGACCTGGATGCCCATATTGGCTCCTACATATTCTACGAAGATCTTTATCGGTCAGACCGCATAACAACATACGTTGTTCCCTTTGTCATCGGTATGTTACTTGCCCGAGATTTGATCGTCGGTATCCAATACCTAGTTCAATCTCGTTACCGGCAAGTCTCTTTACTCGTTCCGTAATACATCATCTCACAACTAACATATTAGTTGTAATGCTTGCAAGGCTTATGTGATGTGTATTACCGAGAGGGCCCAGAGATACCTCTCCGACAATCAGAGTGACAAATCCTAATCTCGAAATACGCCAACCCAACATCGACCATTGGAGACACCTGTAGTACTCCTTTATAATCACCCAGTTACGTTGTGATGTTTGGTAGTACCCAAAGTGTTCCTCCGGTAAACGGGAGTTGCATAATCTCATAGTCATAGGAACATGTATAAGTCATGAAGAAAGCAATAGCAACATACTAAACGATCAGGTGCTAAGCTAATGGAATGGGTCATGTCAATCAGATCATTCAACTAATGATGTGACCTCGTTAATCAAATAACAACTCATTGTTCATGGTCAGGAAACATAACCATCTTTGATTAACGAGCTAGTCAAGTAGAGGCATACTAGTGACACTCTGTTTGTCTATGTATTCACACATGTATTATGTTTCCGGTTAATACAATTCTAGCAT
The DNA here is from genome assembly GCF_002162155.2 of Triticum dicoccoides. Taxonomy (NCBI): domain Eukaryota; kingdom Viridiplantae; phylum Streptophyta; class Magnoliopsida; order Poales; family Poaceae; genus Triticum; species Triticum dicoccoides. The sequence continues at coordinate 628,379,074 of NC_041391.1, forward strand.
GAATAATAAACATTTATCATGATATAAGGAAATAAATAATAACTTTATTATTGCCTCTAGGGCATATTTCCTTCAATCTCCCACTTGCACTAGAGTCAATAATCTAGTTCACATCGCCATGTGATTTAACAGCAATAGTTCACATCACCATGTGATTAACACCCATAGTTCACATCGCTATGTGACCAACACCCAAAGGGTTTACTAGATTCAGTAATCTAGTTCACATCGCTATGTGATTAACACCCAAGGAGTACTAAGGTGTGATCATGTTTTGCTTGTGAGAGAATCTTAGTCAACGGGTATGTCATATACAGATCCGTAAGTATTTTGCGAATTCTATGTCTACAATGCTCTGCACGGAGCTACTCTAGCTAATTGCTCCCACTTTCAATATGTATCTAGATCAAGACTTAGAGTCATCTAGATTAGTGTCAAACTTGCATCGGCGTAACCTTTTACGACGAACCTTTTTCCATAATCGAGAAACATATCTTTATTCCACTAAGGACAATTTTGACCACTCTCCAGTGATCTACTCCTAGATCACTATTGTACTCCCTTGCCAAACTCAGTGGTATGGCATACAATAGATCTGGTATACAGCATGGCATACTTTATAGAACCTATGACTGAGGCATAGGGAATGACTTTCATTCTCTTTCTATTTTCTGCCGTGGTCGGGCTTTGAGTCTTACTCAACTTAACACCTTGCAACACAGGCAAGAACTCCTTCTTTGACTGTTCCATTTTGAACTATTTCAAAAATTTATCAAGGTATGTATTCATTGAAAAAAATCTTATCAAGCGTCTTCATCTATCTATATAGATCTTGATGCTCAATGTGTAAGCAACTTCACAAAGGTCTTTCTTTGAAAAACTTTTATTCAAGTATCCTTTCATGCTTTGCAGAATAATTCTACATTATTTCCGATCAACAATATGTCATTCACATATATTTATCAGAAATGTTGTAGTGCTCCCACTCACTTTCTTGTAAATACAGGCTTCACTGTAAGTCTGTACAATAACTATATGCTTTGATCAACTTATCAAAGCGTATATTCCAACTCCGAGATTCTTGCACCAGTCCATAAATGGATCGCTGGAGCTTGCACACTTTGTTAGCTCCCTTTGGATCGACAAAACCTTCCGGTTGCATCATATACAACTCTTCTTCCAGAAATCCATTCAGGAATGCAGTTTTGACATCCATCTGCCAAATTTCATAATCATAAAATGCGGCAATTGCTAACATGATTCGGACAGACTTTTAAGCATCGATACGAGTAAGAAAATCTCATCGTATTCAACACCTTGAACTTTGTCAAAAACCTTTTTCGACAAGTCTAGCTTTGTAGATAGTAACACTACTATCAACGTCCGTCTTCCTCTTGAAGATCCATTTATTCTTAATGACTCACCGATCATCGGGCAAGTCAATCAAAGTCTACACTTTGTTCTCATACATGGATCATATCTCAGATTTTATGGCCTCAAGCCATTTCGTGGAATCTGAGCTCATCATTGCTTCCTCATAGTTCGTAGGTTCATCATGGTCTAGTAACATGACTTCCAGAACATGATTACCGTACCACTCTGGTGCGGATCTTACTCTGGAAGACCTACGAGGTTTGGTAGTAACTTGATCTGAAGTTTGATGATCATCATCATTAACTTCCTCACTTATTGGTGTAGGAATCACTGGAACTGATTTCTGTGATGAACTACTTTCCAATAAGGGAGAAGGTATAATTACCTCATCAAGTTCTACTCTCCTCCCACTCACTTCTTTCGAGAGAAACTCCTTCTCTGGAAAGGATCCATTTTAGCAACGAATGTCTTGCCTTCGGATCTGTGATAGAAGGTGTACCCAACAATTTCCTTTGGGTATTCTATGAAGACGCACTTCTCCGATTTGGGTTCGAGCTTATCAGGATGAAACTTTTTCAAATAAGCATCGCAGCCCCAAACTTTAAGAAACAACAGCTTAGGTTTACTGCTAAACCATAGTTCATACAGTGTCGTCTCAACGGATTTAGATGGTGCCCTATTTTAAAACGTGAATGCAGCTGTCTCTAATGCATAACCCCAAAACGATAGTGGTAAAGAGATATCATAGATCGCACCATATCAAATAAAGTGCGGTTACGACGTTCGGACACACCATAACGATGTGGTGTTCCAGGTGGCGTGAGCTGTGAAACTATTCCACATTGTTTTAATTGAAGACCAAACTCGTAACTCAAATATTTGTCTCCGCGATCAGATCGCAGAAACTTTATTTTCTTGTTATGATGATTTTTCCACTTCACTCTGAAATTCTTTGAACCTTTCAACTATTTCAGACTTATGTTTCATCAAGTAGATATACCCATATCTGCTCAAATCATCTTGTGAAGGTCAGAAAACAACGATGCTTGCCACGAGCAACAGCACTCATTGGATCGCATACATCGGTATGTATTATTTCCAACAAGTCAGTAACTCGTTCCATTGTTCCGAAGAACGGAGTTTTAGTCATCTTGCCCAAAAGGCACGGTTCGCAAGCATCAAATGATTCATAACCAAGTGATTCCGAAAATCCATCTTTATGGAGTTTCTTCATGCGCTTTACACCTATATGACCCAAACGGCAGTGCCACAAATAAGTTGCACTATCATTATTAACTTTGCATCTTTTGGCATCAATATTATGAATATGTGTATCACTACGATCGAGATCCAATGAACCATTTTCATTGGGTGTGTAACCATATAAGGTTTTATTCATGTAAATAGAACAACAGTTTATTCTCTTACTTAAATGAATAACCGTATTGCAATAAACATGATCAAATCATATTCATGCTCAACGCAAACACCAAATAACATTTATTTAGGTTCAACACTAATCCCGAAAGAATAGGGAGTATGCGATGATGATCATTTCAATCTTGAAACTACTTTCAACACACATCATCACTTCACCCTTAACTAGTTTCTGTTTATTCTGCAACTCCCGTTTCGAGTTACTACTCTTAGCAACTGAACCAGTACCAAATACCGAGGGGTTGCTATAAACACTAGTAAAGCACACATCAAACACCTGTATATCAAATATACCCCTTTTCACTTTGCCATCCTTCTTATCCACCAAATATTTAGGGTAGTTCCGCTTCCAGTGACCATTTCCTTTGTAGTGTAAGCACTCAGTTTCAGGCTTTGGTTCAGCTTTGGGCTTCTTCGTGGGAGTGACAACTTGCTTGTCAATCTACTTGAAGTTCCCCTTTCTTTCCCTTTGCCCTTTTTCTTGAAACTAGTGATCTTGTCAACCATCAACACTTGATGCTTTTTCTTGATTTCTACCTTCGTTGATTTCAACATCACGAAGAGCTCGGGAATCATTTTCATCATCCCTTGCATACTATAGTTCATCACGAAGTTCTACTAACTTGGTGATGGTGACTAGAGAATTCTGTCAATCACTATCTTATCTGGAAGATTAACTCCCACTGAATTCAAGCGATTGAAGTACCCAGACAATCTGAGCACATGCTCACTAGTTGAGCGATTCTCCTCCATCTTTTAGCTATAGAACTTGTTGGAGACTTCATATCTCTCAACTCGGGTATTTTCTTGAAATATTAACTTCAATTCCTGGAACATCTCATATGGTCCATGACGTTCAAAACGTCTTTGAAGTCCCGATTCTAAGCCGTTAAGCATGGTGCACTAAACTATCAAGTAGTCATCATATTGAGCTAGCCAGACGTTCATAACTTCTGCATCTGCTCCTGCAATAGGTCTGTCACCTAGCGGTGCATTAAGGACATAATTCTTCTGTGCAGCAATGAGGATTTAACCTCAGATCACGGATCAAATCCGCAACATTGCTACTAACATTTTTCAACACAATTTTCTCTAGGAACATATCAAAATAAACACAGGGAAGCAACAACGCGAGCTATTGATCTACAACATGATTTGCAAAATACTACCAAGACTAAGTTCATGATAAATTTAAGTTCAATTTAGTCATATTACTTAAGAACTCCCACTTAGATAGACATCCCTCTAATCCTCTAAGTGATCACGTGATCCAAATCAACTAAACCATGTCCGATCATCACGTGAGATGGAGTAGTTTCATCGGTGAACATCATTATGTTGATCATATCTACTATATGATTCACGCTCGACCTTTCGGTCTCCATGTTCCGAGGCCATATCTGCATATGCTAGGCTCGTCAAGTTTAACCTGAGTATTCTGCGTGTGCAAAAACTGGCTTGCACCCGTTGTAGATGGACGTAGAGCTTATCACACCCGATCATCACATGGTGTCTGGGCACGACGAACTTTGGCAACGGTGCATACTCAGGGAGAACACTTCTTGATAATTTAGTGAGAGATCATCTTATAATGCTACCGTTAATCAAAGCAAGATAAGATGCATAAAAAGATAAACATCACATGCAATCAATATAAGTGATATGATATGGCCATCATCATCTCGTGCTTGTGATCTCCATCTCCGAAGCACCGTCATGATCACCATCGTCACCGGCGCGACACCTTGATCTCCATCGTAGCATCGTTGTTGTCTCGCCAATCTTATGCTTTCACGACTATCACTACCGTTTGGTAATAAAGTTAAGCATTACATCGCGATTGCATTGCATACAATAAAGCGACAACCATATGGCTCCTGCCAGTTGCCGATAACTTGGTTACAAAACATGATCATCTCATACAATAAAATTCAGCATCATGCCTTGACCATATCACATCACAACATGCCCTGCAAAAACAAGTTAGACGTCCTCTACTTTGTTGTTGCAATTTTTACGTGGCTGCTACGGGCTTAAGTAAGAACCAATCTCACCTACGCATCAAAACCACAATGATAGTTTGTCAAATAGACTCCGTTTTAACCTTCGCAAGGACCGGGCGTAGCCATACTTGGTTCAACTAAAGTTGGAGAGACAGTCGCCCGCAAGCCATCTCTGTGCAAAGCACGTCGAGGGAACCGGTCTCGCGTAAGCGTACGCGTAAGGTTGGTCCGGGTCGTCTCGTCCAACAATACCGCCGAACCAAAGTATGACATGCTGGTAGGCAGTATGACTTGTATCGTCCACAACTCACTTGTGTTCTACTCGTGCAAATAACATCAACATAAATAACCTAGGCTCGGATGCCACTGTTGGGTTTCGTAGTAATTTCAAAAAATTTCCTACGCGCACACAGGATCATGTGATGCATAGCAACGAGAGGAGAGTGTTGTCTACGTACCCAACGCAGACCGACTGCGGAAGCGATGACACGACGTAGAGGAAGTAGTCGTACGTCTTCACGATCCAACCGATCAAGCACCGAAACTACGGCACCTCCGAGTTCGAGCACACGTTCAGCTCGATGACGATCCCCGGACTCCGATCCAGCAAAGTGTCGGGGAAGAGTTTCGTCAGCACGACGGCGTGGTGACGATCTTGATGAACTACAGCAGCAGGGCTTCGCCTAAACTCCGCTACAGTATTATCGAGGAATATGGTGGCAGGGGGCACCGCACACGGCTAAGGAATCGATCACGTGGATCAACTTGTGTCAACTTGTGTGTTTAGAGGTGCCCCTGCCTCCGTATATAAAGGAGGAGAGGAGGGAGGCTGGCCGGCCAAGGGGGGGAGGCGCAGGAGAGTCCTACTCCCTCTGGGAGTAGGATTCCCCCTCCAATCCTAGTCCAACTAGGATTCCTCGGAGGGGAAAAGAGGAGGAGGGGGCCGGCCACCTCTCCTAGTACTAATAGGACTAGGGGAAGGGGGTGGCGCGCAGCCCATCTAGGGCAGCCCCTTCTCTTTTCCACTAAGGCCCACTATGGCCCAAATAGCTCCCGGGGGGTTCCGGTAACCCTCTCGGTATTCTGGAAAAATCCCGATTTCACCCGGAACACTTCCGATATCCAAATATAGGCTTCCAATATATCAATCTTTACGTCTCGACCATTTCAAGACTCCTCGTCATGTCCGTGATCACATCCGGGACTCCGAACAACCTTCGGTACATCAAAATGCATAAACTCATAATATAACTGTCATCGTAACCTTAAGCGTGCGGACCCTACGGGTTCGAGAACAATGTAGACATGACCGAGACACGTCTCCGGTCAATAACCAATAGCGGGACCTGGATGCCCATATTGGCTCAAAGATATTCTACGAAGATCTTTATCGGTCAGACCGCATAACAACATACGTTGTTCCCTTTGTCATCGGTATGTTACTTGCCCGAGATTCGATCGTCGGTATCCAATACCTAGTTCAATCTCGTTACCGGCAAGTCTCTTTACTCGTTCCGTAATACATCATCTCACAACTAACATATTAGTTGTAATGCTTGCAAGGCTTATGTGATGTGTATTACCGAGAGGGCCCAGAGATACCTCTCCGACAATCGGAGTGACAAATCCTAATCTCGAAATACGCCAACCCAACATCGACCATTGGAGACACCTGTAGTACTCCTTTATAATCACCCAGTTACGTTGTGACGTTTGGTAGTACCCAAAGTGTTCCTCCGGTAAACGGGAGTTGCATAATCTCATAGTCATAGGAACATGTATAAGTCATGAAGAAAGCAATAGCAACATACTAAACGATCGGGTGCTAAGCTAATGGAATGGGTCATGTCAATCAGATCATTCTACTAATGATGTGACCTCGTTAATCAAATAACAACTCATTGTTCATGATTAGGAAACATAACCATCTTTGATTAACGAGCTAGTCAAGTAGAGGCATACTAGTGACACTCTGTTTGTCTATGTATTCACACATGTATTATGTTTCCGGTTAATACAATTCTAGCATGAATAATAAACATTTATCATGATATAAGGAAATAAATAATAACTTTATTATTGCCTCTAGGGCATATTTCCTTCAGTTGAAGCCTCTCTTGATGTGTTTGGTTCTCTTGTGAAATCTGGATTAATTCGCCAAGGCAATTGCTCCAGTGTTGTCACAAATGATCTTCATTGGACCTGATGCGCTAGGTATTACACCTAGATCGGATATGAACTCCTCCATCCAGACTCCTTTATTTGTTGCTTCTGAAGCAGCTATGTACTCCACTTCACACGTAGATCTCGCCACGACGCTATGCTTGGAACTACACCAACTGACAGCTCCACCATTCAATATAAATATGCATCTGGTTTGCGACTTAGAGTCATCCGGATCAGTGTCAAAGCTTGCATCAATGTAACCATTTGTGACAAGCTCTTTGTCACCTCCATAAACGAGAATAATATGCTTAGTCCTTTTCAGTTATTTCAGGATGTTCTTGACCACTGTCTAGTGATCCACTCCAGGATTACTTTGGTACCTCCCTGCTAAACTTATAGCAAGGCACACATCAGATCTGGTACACAGCATTGCATACATCATAGAACCTATGGCTAAGGCATAGGGAATGACTTCCATTTTCTCTCTATCTTCTGCAATGGTCGGGCGTTGAGTCCGACTCAACTTCACACCTTGTAACAGAGGCAAGAAACCTTTCTTTGACCGATCCATCTTGAACTTCTTCAAAACTTTATCAAGGTGTGTGCTTTATGGAAGTCCAATTAAGTGTCTTGATCTATCTCTATAAATCTTGATTCCCAATATATAAGCAGATTCACCGAGGTCTTTCGTTGAAAAATTCTTATTCAAGTATCCTTTGATGCTATCTAGAAATTCTGTATTATTTCCAATCAACAATATGTCATCCACATATAATATTAGAAATGCTATAGAGCTCCCACTCGTTTTCTTGTAAATACAGGCTTCTCCAAAAGTCAGTATAAAACCATATGCTTTGATAAAACTATCAAAGCATATATTCCAACTCTGAGAGGCTTGCACCAGTCCATAAATGGATCACTGGAGCTTGTACACTTTGTTAGCACCTTTTGGATCGACATAACCTTCTGGTTGCATCATATACAACTCTTCTTTAAGAAATCCATTAAGGAATGCATTTTTGACATCCATTTGCAAAATTTCATAATCATAAAACGCGGCAACTACTAACATGATTCAGACAGACTTAAGCATCGCTACAGGTGAGAAGGTCTCATCGTAGGCAACTCCTCTCGCAACAAGTCGAGCTATGTCGACAGTAACATTACCATCAGCGTCAGTCTTCTTCTTGAAGATCCATTTATTTTCTTTGGCTTGCCGATCATCGGGCAAGTCCATCAAAGTCCATACTTTGTTCTCATACATGGATCCCATCTCAGATTTTAAGGCCTCAAGCCATTTCGCGGAATCTGGGCTCATCATCGCTTCCTCATAGTTTGTAGGTTCATAATGGTTTAGTAACATGACTTCCAGAACATGATTACCGTACCACTCTGGTGCGAACCGTACTCTGGTTGACCTATGAGGTTCGGTAGTAACTTGATCTGAAGTTTCATGATCATCATCATTAGCTTCTTCACTAATTGGTCTAGGAGTCACTGGAACTGATTTCTGTGATGAACTACTTTCCAATTCGGGACAAGGTACAATTACCTCATCAAGTTCTACTTTCCTCCCACTCACTTCTTTCGAGAGAAACTCCTTCTCTAGAAAGGATCCATTCTTAGCAACGAATATCTTGCCTTCATATCTGTGATAGAAGGTGTACCCAATAGTTTCTTTTGGGTATCCTATGAAGACGCATTTCTCCGATTTGGGTTCGTGCTTATCAGGTTGAAGCTTTTTCACGTAATTAAGCATTGCAGCCCCAAACTTTAAGAAACGGCAGCTTAGGTTTCTTATCAAACCACAATTCATATGGTGTCGTCTCAATTGATTTAGATGGTGCCCTATTTAATGTGAATGCAACCGTCTCTAAAGCATAATCCCAAAATGATAGCGGTAAATCAGTAAGGGACATCATAGATCGCACCATATCTAATAAAGTATGGTTACGATGTTCGGACACACCATTATGTTGTGGTGTTCTAGGTGGCGTGATTTGTGAAACTATTCCACACTGTTTCAAATGAAGACCAAACTCGTAACTCAAATATTTGCCTCAGCGATCAGATTGTAGAAACTTTATTTTCTTGCTATGATGATTTTCCACTTCACTCTGAAATTCTTTGAACTTTTCAAATGTTTCATACTTATGTTTCAAATAAGTAGATATACCCATATCTGCTAAAATCATCTGTGGAGGTCAGAAAATAATGATACCCACCGCGAGCCTCAACACTCATCGGACCGCATACATCGGTATGTATTATTTTCAATAAGTCAGTGGCTCGCTCCATTGTTCCGAAGAATGAAGTCTTAGTCATCTTTCCCATGAGGCATGGTTCGCAAGCATCAACTGGTTCATAATCAAGTGATTCCAAAAGTCCATTTGCATGGAGTTTCTTCATGCGCTTTACACCATTATGACCTAAATGGCAGTGCCACTAATAAGTTGCACTATCATTACTAATTTTTCATCTTTTGGTTTCAATATTATGAATATGTGTATCACTATGATCGAGATTCAACAAAAATAGACCACTCATCAAGGGTGCATGACCATAAAAGATATTACTCGTATAAATAGAACAACCATTATTCTCCGATTTAAATGAATAACTCTCTCGCGTGAAACAAGATCCAGATATAATGTTCATGCTCAATGCTGGCACCAAATAACAATTATTTAGGTCTAAAACTAATTCCGAAGGTAGATGTAGAGGTAGCGTGCCGAGGGCAATCACATCGACCATGGAACTATTTCTGACGCGCGTCGTCACCCCATCCAAAACCCTCCGGGGTAGCCCTAGATCAGAAGTTCCACCGCCGCAAGGCCTCTGTATCCATGAAATCCAATCTAGACCCCGTTCCGGCACCCTGTCAGAGTGGGGAATCATCTCCGGTGGCCATCTTCATCATCCTGGCGGACACCACAATGAGGAGGGAGTAGTCCACCCTCGGGGCTGAGGGTTTGTACCAGTAGCTATGTGTTTAATCTCTCTCTCTCTCTCTCTCTCTCTCTCTCTCTCTCGCGCGCGCGTTCTTGAGATGTCATGATCTTGATGTATCGCGAGCTTTGTTAATATAGTCGGATCATATGGTGTTTCCCCCTCTCTATCTTGTTGTGATGATGAATACTTTTATGGATTGGAGAACACTTGATATATGTCTTGCAATTGAATACTCATGGTGACAATGGGGTGTCGTATTGATTCACTTGATATATGTTTTGGCACTCAACTCGCAGATTCCCGCGGTGACATTGGGGTAATCTATGCATAGGGGTTGATGCACGTTCTCATCTTTTGTTTCTCCGGTAGAAATCTTGGGGCACTCTTTGAAGTTCTTTGTGTTGGATTGAGTATTATGAATATGAATTGGCTTTGGTGTTAGTACGAACTCTAGGATAGATCAAACGGAAAGAATAGCTTTGTGTTATTTTAGTACAAACTCTTGAATAGATCAAACGGAAAGAATAGCTTTGAGGTGGTCTCGTACCCTACAAACACTTTACTCTTATGTTCTCCGCTCGATAGGAACTTTGGAGTGATTCTTCATCTCACTATGAGGGATAATCATATGATCCAACTATGTTAGCATTGTTGAGAGATTGCACTAGTGAAAGTATGCACCCCAGGCCTCATTTTCAAGCATCGCAATACTGTTTTTGTGCCCATTTACTATTTGTTACCTTGCTGTTTTTATTTATTCAGATTATAAAAATATATTTCTACCATCTATATTACACTTTTATCACCATCTCTTCGCCGAACTAGTGCGCCTATACAATTTGCCAATGTATTGCGTGTGTTGGGGACACAAGAGATTTCTTGTATTTGGTTGCAGGCTCATTTGAGAGAGGCCATCTTCATACTACACCTCTTACGGATTGATAAACCTTACATCATCTACTTGAGGGAAAATTGCTACTGTCCTACAAAACTCTGCGCTTGCAGGCCCAACACGTGTCTACAAGAATAAAGTTGCGTAGTAGACATCAAGCTCTTTTCTGGCGCCGTTGCCGGGGAGGTGAGTGCATGAAGGTATATCTTTAAACCTTGCAATCGAATATTTTAGTTTCTTGTTTTATCACTAGTTTGGTTTATAAAATAAAACTACAAAAACTGGAATTAAGGTTACATCATATTATTGATCATCATTATAATGTCTTTCGTGGAAATGAAGGAAAGGAAAATTGTGCTCAATTGATAGAAGAAGAATTCAATAGAATGGTTGGCATAAATTATGAGAATGATTGCAATGTTGTTAGTATGAATTCTTTGAATATCCATGATGCTAATGATATGCAAAGCTACAAGCTTGGGCATGCTATGTTTTATGAAGATGCTATTTTTTGTCCCCCAACTTTTGATGTGCAAATTTATTATGATGAAAGCATGCCTCCTATCTATGATGATTATGGTGATGAAATGTATGCTATGAAGAATAATGATAACCCTGAAACTTGTCATCATGATTTAATTTTCAATCCCATGATAGTTATTTTGTTGAGTTTACTCCCACTATTATGAATGAGAAGAAACTTGCTTATGTGGAGAGTACTAAAATTTCTATACTTATGCATCATGAAAAGAGTGCTTTATGTGATAGTTATATTGTTGAATTCACTCACGATGCTACTGAAAATTATTATGAGAGAGGAACATATGCATTTACATATTGCAATAATATCAAGTTTCCTCTCTATGTGTTGAAAGTTTTGAAATTGCACTTGTTTTGCCTTCCTATGCTAGTTGATTCTTGCTCCCAAAAGCTATTTGATCACAAAATACCTATGCATAGGAAGTGGGTTAGACTTACATGTGCTACTCATATGCTTCATGATGCTCTCTTTGTGTTTCAATTCTTATCTTTTATGCGAGCATCATTGAACTCATCATGCCTAGCTAAAAGGAATTAAAGAAAAGCGCTTGTTGGGAGACAACCCAAAACTTTTACCTACTGTTTTTGTATGTTCACATGATTAGGCTACTGTAGTAATCATGTTTTATTGTCTTTGTTTCAATAAAGTGCCAAGTAAAGCCTTTGGGATCATGTTGGGTGATAGTTGATTTGACCTTGCTGAAAAACAGAAACTCTTGCGCTTACGAAAATAGCTCTCATTTTTTTACAGAAGAGTGCTTTTGAGTTGATTATTTTTTTAGAAGATTAATATACAAATTTTTCATGTGGTCCAATTTGTTTCATAATTTTTGGATTACAGAAGTATGGTTTGAGTACAGATTACTTCAGACTGTTCTATTTTTTGACAGATTCTGTTTTCAATACATAGTTTGCTTGTTTCCTTGTTTATATGGCTTATATTTCTCAATATAAATTGTGGAAATGATATGTTACAGTAGGCATTGTGTGGAAACAATTATGAATCTTGTCTTTTACAGTACCAAAGTGAAATGATTTGCTCTTTATCATACTAACCCATCTCACAAAGTTCCGTTAAGTTTTGTGTGATTGAAGTTTTCATGTTTTGGATGAGATGTCGATATGAGGAGAACAATGAGTGACAAGATCCTAATCTTGGGGATTCCCAAGGCACCCCAAGGTAATATTCAAGTAAGATCCAAGAAACTAAGTTTGGGGATGCCCCGGATGGCATCCCCTCTTTCGTCTCCAACATTATCGGTAACCTCACTTGGAGCTATGTTTTTATTCGTCACATGATATGTGTTTTGCTTGGAGCATCTATTTATTTTGCTAGGATTTGCTTTCTTTTATTTATAATAATGTTTTGCATATTTTATTTCAATAAAAGTGGCAATGATAGCCTTTGCCATGCTTATTTTGCAAGTATACTTGTTGCTGTTTGCAAACAGAAAGTTACCGTTGTTGCAGAAATTCCTCAGAAAAGTCAGAATATGATAAATTGTTGAAACGTTTTGAAAAATAAGAATTGATAAATTTCCTACAGTGTGGTATTTTTATCATTATTTTTGGGGTTAGAGAAGTATGATGAATCTTGCCTTCTTTACAGACTGTACTGTTTTGGCATATTGCTGTTATGGTTGCATTGTTTGCATATGTTTGCTTGTTTAATGATTCTATTTGAGGATAGGAGTATTAAATATGCAGAGGTATTTTGTATGCAATGTTGAATAATAATTTTTGTGGTTGCTACAGTAGATAATGATAAGGTTTTGCACTGATTAATACTAACTTATCTCACGAGTTCTTGTTGAGTTTTGTGTGGATGAAGTTTTTGAGATTTAGGGAAACCACGATATGAGAGGAATTAAGGAGACACAAAAGCTCAAGCTTGGGGATGCCCAAGGCATCCCAAGCTAATATTCCAAGAAGTCTCAAGCATCTAAGCTTGGGGATGCCCCGGTAGGCATCCCACCTTTCTTCTTCAACGATTATCAGTTAGTATCAGTTGAACCTAAGTTTTTGCTTCTTCACATGATGTGTGCTATTCTTGGAATGTCATTTTATTTTGTTTTTTCTTTCTGCTTTAATAAAATACTTAGATCTTGAAGTTTTGAATAAGAGAGAGTCCTTAAATAGCTACCTACTTACTTAACTACTTGCGTGATCTTCACTTATATCTTTTTGGAGTAGTTTGTCATTTACTCTTGTGCTTCACTTATATCCTATGAGTAAATTGTTGAATAAATTGAATGTCATGAATTTGAAATCATATCATTCCTAGTGGTAGCTTCACAATGGGTTTAGAAAGTGAAATCTTTTGAGGCTTGACAATCACAATATTGGTCATACAAGCAATTCACTAATAATTAGTATAAGGAAGAGAACTTTCACGTGCAAATATACTATCTTGGAAATCTTTTGTGATTGTGATCCCTCATCAAAATATTATATGACAAAATTGTTGACGTTGGACAAGGAAGACAACGTAATGATTTGTGTTTGCTCATATTCACATAGAAGTTATATTGTCATAGATCCTTCAACATTGTGCTTGCCCCCTATCTTTGCTAGCCAAAAATTCCGCACCAAGTAGAGATACTACTTGTGCATCCAAAAATCCTGAAACCCAAATCTTATTTTCAAGTGTCCACCATACCTACCTAAGGATTGAGCAAGATCCTTCAAGTTGTCATTGGTGCAATAAGGCAATAAAACTGAGCATTGTATGTACTTGTGATGGCAAAGATTAAAAGCGGCAGACTGCATAATAAAGGTTGCTATCATAAGGGGCAATATAACATGACGTTCTTTTGCACTAAGGGGTTGAGCATACAAAGAAATAAGCGCATGGCAACCTCTGCTTCCCTTTGCGAAGGGCCTATCTTTTACTTTTCAGTATTTACTTTTATGCAAAGAGTCAAAGTTTTTCTCTCTATTCCTTTTAATTTTTCTCTTTTGGCAAGCATCATGTGGTGAGGAAAGATCTAGGCACATATGTCCAGTTGAATATGGGTGGCATGAGTTATTATTGCTGACATCACCCTTGAGGTGAATACGTTGGGAGGCAAAACAATAAGCCCCTATCTTTCTATGTGTCCAGTTGAAACATTTTGCTCATGAGTACGCGGTGAGTGTTAGCTATCATAGAAGACTATATGATGGTTGAGTATGTGGAGCTCTTACTTAAACTCTGTTGAGTAAGTTGAATTGCAATTGATTGGTGACTGAGAACATAGGTTGTTGAGTTTCAAGAGAATTCATTGTTTGAACCTTAACATGTGAATTGGTTGCTACTATAACATGAGAAGTTTTATAAGAAAGAATTGCTATATGATGCTAGGAAAAGTGATTGAAATTATCATTGATCAAACTTATGCACTTTGCTAGCATTCACACTTCATAAATTATCTCTTTTATTATTTACCTACTCGAGGACGAGTAGGAATTAAGCTTGGGGATGCCGATACGTCTCCAATGTATCTATAATTTATGAAGTATTCATGTTGTTATATTATCATTCTTGGGTGTTTTACAATCATTTTATAGCAACTTTATGTCATTTTTTGGGACTAACCTATTGACCCAGTGCCCAGTGCCAGTTGTTGTTTTTTGCTTGTTTTTTACATCGCAGGAAATCAATATCAAACGGAGTCCAAACACCGCGAGACTCCTTGGAGAATATTTATGGACCAGAACACCCAGGATGGGCCAGAGCAGCACCTGGGGGGTGCCCCGAGGTGGGCACAACCCACCAGAACACCCAGGATGGCTAGGTGGGTTGTGCCCACCTCGGTGGCCTCCCGCACCCCTTCTTCGCGCTATAAAATCCCAAATATTCCAAAACCCTTCAGGGAAGCCCAAGATCAGAAGTTCTGCCGCCGCAAGGCCTCTGTATCCACGAGATCCAATCTAGACCCCGTTCCGGCACCCTGCCGGAGGGGGGAATCATCTCCGGTGGCCACCTTCATCATCCCGGCGGCCACCATGATGAGGAGGGAGTAATCCACCCTCGGGGCTAAGGGTTTGTACCAGTAGCTATGTGTTTAATCTCTCTCTCTCTCTCTCTCTCTCTCTCTCTCTCTCGTGTTCTTGAGATGTTACGATTTTGATGTATCGCGGCCTTTGTTAATATAGTCGGATCATATGGTGTTTTCCCCTCTCTATCTTGTTGTGATGAATTGAGTTTTTTCCCTTTGAGATTTCGTTGTTATCGGATTGAATACTTTTATGGGTTTGAGAACACTTGATATATGTCTTGCAATTGAATACCCACGGTGACAATGGGGTATTGATACGTCTCCAATGTATCTATAATTTTAGTTTGTTCCATGCTATTATATTACCCCTTTTGGATGTTTATGGGCTTTATTTTACACATTTATATCATTTTTTGGACTAACCTACTAACCGGAGGCCCAGCCCGTATTGCTGTTTTATTGCCTATTTCAGTATTTCAAAGAAAAGGAATATCAAACGGAGTCCAAACGGAATGAAACCTTCAGGAGTGTGATTTTTGGAACGAACGTGATCCAGAGGACTTGGAGTGCAAGTCAAGAAGCAGCCGAGGCGGCCACGAGGGTGGGGGCGCGCCCACCCCAACAGGGCGTGCCCCCTGTCTCATGGGCCCCTCGGGCAGCCATCGACCTACTTCTTCCTCCTATATATACCCACGTACCCCGAATACATCCAGGGAGCCAACAAAAAACAATTTCTACCATTGTAACCTTCTGTATCCGTGAGATCCCATCTTGGAGCCTTTGCCAGCGCTCCACCAGAGGGGGAATCGACCATGGAGGGCTTTTACATCAACACTATAGCCCCTCCAATGAGTTGTGAGTAGTTTACCACAGACCTTCGGGTCCATAGTTATTAGCTAGATGGCTTCTTCTCTCTTTTTGGATCTCAATACCATGTTCTCCCCCTCTCTTGTGGAGATCTATTCGATGTAACCCTTTTTTGCGGTGTGTTTGTCAAGATCCGATGAATTGTGGGTTTATGATCAAGTTTATCTATGAGAAATATTTGAATCTCCTCTGAATTCTTTTATGTATGATTGAGTTATCTTTGCAAGTCTCTTCGAATTATCAGTTTAGTTTGGCCTACTAGATTGATCTTTCTTGCAATGGGAGAAGTGTTTAGCTTTGGGTTCAATTTTGCGGTGTCCTTACCCAGTGATAGCAGGGGTTGCAAGGCACGTATTGTATTATTGCCATCGAGGCTAAAAAGATGGGGTTTATATCATATTGCATGAGTTTATACCTCTACATCATGTCATCTTTCTTAATGCGTTACTCTGTTCTTATGAACTTAATACTCTAGATGCATGCTGGATAGTGGTCGATGTGTGGAGTAATAGTAGTAGATTCAGGCAGGAGTCAGTCTACTTGTCGCGGACGTGATGCCTATATACGTGATCATGCCTAGAGAATCTCATAATTATTCTCTTTTCTATCAATTGCTCGAGAGTAATTTGTTCACCCACCGTAATACTTATGCTATCTTCAGAGAAGCCACTAGTGAAACCTATGCCCCCGGGTCTATCTTTTATCATATAAGCTTTCAATCAACTTTTATTTGCATCTTTACTTTTGCAATCTATATTATAAAATACCAAAAATATATTTATCTTATCATACTATCTCTATCAGATCTCACTTTTGCAAGTGGCCGTGAAGGGATTGACAACCCCTTTATTGCGTTGGTTGCGAGTTCTTTGTTTGTTTGTGTAGGTGTGTAGGACTTCTGAGGAGCCTCCTACTGGATTGATACCGTGGTTCTCAAAAACTAAGGGAAATACTTACGCTACTATTGCCGGATCACCCTTTCCTCTTCAAGGAAAACCAACGCAAGTTGAAGACGTAGCAAGAAGGATTTTTTGCTCCGTTGCTGGGGAGGTCTTCGCTCAAGTCAAGACATACCAAGTACCCATCACAAACTCATCTCCCTCGCATTTACATTATTTGCCATTTTCCTCTCCCCCACTTCACCCTTGCCATTTTATTCGCCCTCTCTTTCCCAATCTTCTCCTCTCTTTTTCGCTTGCCTTTTTTTGTCTGCTCGTGTGTTAGATCGTTTACCTCATCATAATGGCTAGTTCCTTATCCGCTCCTATGTCTCCCGAGTTTGAAGTTCTTCACTTTAAGCAAAGGCAAGGAGAAATTTTAAAAGAAGCTTGGTATAGTATGATGGAATCTTATCGCAATTGCACCCTAGAGGTGAACTTTAGAATTCTTCTTCGCAATTTTTATGTTGGGCTAAATATGATGCATAGACAACTCTTGGATTGCATTGCCAAGAGAAATTTTATTGAAATTGATCCTAGTATTGCGCATGAAATTATAGAGGGAATAGTGGGAACACTACCTCAAAAGGGAGGACCACATCCTACCCAAGAAGAAACACAAGTGTTTGGAAAGATTTGCGAAGTAACAAAAATATTACAAAAGTCTCTTGAGCCTCTTAAAAGTGTTAGCGGAAATCTTCACTGCATGAATATGTTGATTACTCTTTGCAATAAGCGGTTGGATTCTTTAGATCTAAAAATTTCCGGGTATGAAGGGAAACGTAAAGAACCTCCCGGATTCGAGCATGACTCCGCTAAACAACTGAAAATCAAAGATGGCACTACTTAGATCTATCTTCGCTTTTATGCCTAGCTAGGGGCGTTAAACGATAGCGCTAGTTGGGAGGCAACCCAATTTTATTTGTGTTTTTTGTTTTTGTTTCTGTTTAGAAATAAATTTTGCATCTACCTTCTGTTTAGATGTGTTTCTATGTTTTAATTAGTGTTTGTGCCAAGTAGAACCTATAGGATAACCTATGGTGATAGTTAATTTGATTCTGCTGAAAAGCATAAACTTTGCGCGCATGAAATTAGTTTTGTTAAATCACAGAAACGTGATTTTGCGTTGATTCTTTTTGCTGATGATCAATAGACAAATTTCCCAGGAATTCCTATTTTTGTAGGATTTTTAGAGTTCCAAAAGTTTGCGTTAGTTACAGATTTGTACAGACTGTTCTGTTTTTGACAGATTCTGTTTTTCGTGTGTTGTTTGCTTATTTCGATGCATCTATGGCTAGTATTAAGTGGTATGAACCATAGAGAACTTAGAATACAGTAGGTTTAACACCAATATAAATAAAGAATGAGTTCATTACAGTACCTTATGTGGTGGTTTTGTTTTCTTTCACTAACAGAGCTTATGAGATTTCCTTTTGAGTTTTGTGTTGTGAAGTTTTCAAGTTTTGGGTAAAGATTTGATGGACTATGGAATAAGGAGTGGCAAAAGCCTAAGCCTGGGGATGCCTATGGCACCCCAAGATATTCAAGAATAGCCAAAAGCCTAAGCTTGGGGATGCCCCGGGAAGTCATCCCCTCTTTCGTCTTCGTTCATTGGTAACTTTACTTGGGGCTATATTTTTATTCGCCACATGATATGTGTTTTGCTTGGAGCGTCTTGTATGATATTAGTATCTGCCTTTTAGTTTACCACAATCATCTTTGCTGTACACACCTTTTGGGAGAAGCCTAATTTATTAGAATAATCTACGTGCTTCACTTATATCTTTTGAGCTAGATAGTTTTTGCTCTAGTGCTTCACTTTTATCTTTTAGAGCACGACGGTGGCTTAATTTTGTAGAAATTGCTAGTCTCTCATGCTTCAATTATATTATTTTGAGAGTCTTTTAGAACAGCATGATATTTGCTATGGTTATAAAATTGGTCCTAGAATGGTAGGCATCCAAGTTGGGTATAATAAAAACTATCATAGGAAGTGAATTGGATGCTATGATCAATTTGATACTTGATAATTGTTTTGAGATATGGAGGTAGTGATATTAAAGTCATTCTAGTTGGGTGATTATGAATTTAAAAAATGCTTGTGTTGAAGTTAGCAAGTCCTGTAGCATGCACATATGGTTAAAGTTGTGTAACAAATTTAAAACATGAAGTGTACTTGGATTGTGCATCCTTATGAGTGGCGGTCAGGGACGAGCGATGGTCTTTTCCTACCAATCTATCCCTCTAGGAGCATGCGCGTAGTGCTTGGTTTTTGATTACTTCTAAATTTTTGCAATAAGTATATGAGTTCTTTTGACTAATGTTGAGTCCATGGATTATACGCACTTTTACCTTTCCACCATTGCTAGCCTCTTCGGTACCGTGCATTGTCCTTTCTCACCTTGAGAGTTGGTGCAAACTTCGCCGGTGCATCCAAACCCCGTGATATGATACACTCTATCACACATAAACCTCCTTATATCTTCCTCAAAACAGCCACCATACTTACCTATTATGGCATTTCCATAGCCATTCCGAGATACATTGCCTTGCAACTTTCCACCATTCTGTTTATCATCATGACACACATTAAATTTGTCATATTGCCATTGCATGATCATGTAGTTGACATCGTATTTGTGGCAAAGCCACCATGCATAATTTTTCATACATATCACTCTTGATTCATTGCACCATCCCGGTACACTGACGGAGGCATTCATATAGAGTCATATCTTGTTAGTTTTGAGTTGTAATTCATATGTTGTAAATCAATGTAAGTGTGATGATCATCATTATGAGAGCATTGTCCCAAGAAAAAAAAGGCCAAAAAGAAAAAAAGAAAAGGCCAAAGAAAAAAAAGGAAAAAGGAAAAAAGAAAATAAATAAAAAGGGGCAATGTTACTATCTCTTTTTCCACACTTGTGCTTCAAAGTAGCACCTTGTCCTTCATATAGCGAGTCTCATATATTGTGCTTCAAAGTAGCACCATGTTTTTCATATAGCAAGTCTTATATGTTTTCACTTTCATATACTAGTGGGAATTTTTCATTATAGAACTTGGCTTGTATATTCCTACGATGGGCTTCCTTAAAATGCCCTAGGTCTTCGTGACCAAGCGAGTTGGATGCACACCCACTAGTTTCTTTTGTTGAGCTTTTATTCATTTATAGCTCTAATGCATCCGTTGCATGGCAATCCCTACTCCTCATGTTGACATCAATTGATGGGCATCTCCATAGCCCGTTGATTATCCTCGTCAATGTGAGACTTTCTCCTTTTTTGTCTTCTCCATGCAATCTCCATCATCATATTCTATTCCACCCATAGTGCTATATCCATGGCTCACGCTCATGTATTGCGTGAAAGTTGAAAAAGTTTGAGATTATTTAAGTATGAAACAATTGCTTGGCTTGTCATCGAGGGTGTAGGATTTGGGAACATTTTTGTGTGACGAAAATGAAGCATATCCTAACTCTATGATTTTGTAGGGATGAACTTTCTTTAGGCATGTTATTTTGAGAAGACATGATTACTTTTATTAGTATGCTTGAAGTATTACTATTTCTTTTGTCAATATGAACTTTTATTTTAAATCATTTGGATCTGAACATTCATGCCACAATAAAGAAAATTACATTGAGAATTATGCTAGGTAGCATTCCACATCAAAAATTCTGTTTTTATCATTTACCTACTCGAGGACGAGCAGGAATTAAGCTTGGGGATGCTTGATACGTCTCCAACG
Organism: Triticum dicoccoides; assembly: GCF_002162155.2. NCBI lineage: Eukaryota > Viridiplantae > Streptophyta > Magnoliopsida > Poales > Poaceae > Triticum > Triticum dicoccoides. The sequence goes on from NC_041391.1 coordinate 628,399,971, forward strand.
TATCTATATTTTTTGATTGTTCCATGCTATTATATTACCCCTTTTGAATGTTTATGGGCTTTATTTTACACATTTATATCATTTTTGGGACTAACCTACTAATCGGAGGCCCAACCTGTATTGTTGTTTTTTTGTTGCCTATTTTAGTATTTTGAAGAAAAGGAATATCAAATGGAGTCCAAACAGAATGAAACCTTTGGGAGCGTGATTTTTGGAACGAACGTGATTCAGAGGACTTGGAGTGCAAGCCAAGAAGCAGCCGAGGCGGCCACGAGGGTGGGGGCGTGCCCACCCCTACAGGGCGCGCCCCTTGTCTCGTGGGCCCCTCGGGCGGCCACCGACCTACTTCTTCCTCCTATATATACCCACGTACCCCAAAAACATCCAGGGAGCCAATGAAAAACAATTTCCACCGCGTAACCTTCTTTATCTGCGAGATCCCATCTTGGAGCCTTCGTCGGCACTCCGCTGAAGGGGAAATTGACCACGGAGGGCTTTTACATCAACACCATAGCCCCTCCGATGAGTTGTCACTACTAGGGAAAACCTTATACACAGAAATTTAGCAACAACGCGGGTCAATAAAGGGCGCTAGTGCTAGATAGCAGTAGCGATCGAAGGAAAACCACGCTACAGATACAATCTTAGCAGTAGCGCGTGTAATGGCAAAAGCGCTACTACTAATATTCCAATTGGTACAATGGTAGGCTACGCATAGCAGTAGCGGGCTTGGAGGAAACGCGCTACCGCTAGGGCATAAGTAGCAGCGCGTTTCCTAGGAAGAGCGCTACTACTAACGGAAATAAAATAAGATGAAAAACAAATAGAAAAGTAAATGAAAATGAAAGAAATAGAAAAATGAGAAAGGAAAAAATAAAATGTAAAGCAAAATAAATGAAAAAGCAAAAAACGGAGGAAGACATAGCAGCAGCGTGTGTTTGTAAGAGGCGCTGTAGCTAACATAGCTGCAGCGCGTGTCCTAGACCCCCGCTATAGAAACAGAAAAGGAAATTAAAAATGGAAGAAAATTACATAGCTATAGCAGCAGCGCGTTTTGTGAAAACCTCTATAGCTATCTTAGCTATAGCGCATTTCACCAAACGCGCTACCGCTAAGTTTGACTTAACCAAAAAATTGTTTCCCCCCGGCCACCACTTCTCCCCCAAATCCCTCAACCCACCCCGCGCACCGCCGTCTCCCCGATTCGTCGTCGCCCCACTTCGCTGGCGTCTCCTGCCGACGTCGACGCCACCGGAGCCGCCCCCAATGCCACGGAGCCGCGCGGCCTCGTCAACGCCACTGGAGCCACCGTCGACGCCACCGGATCCTTCCTCGCCACAACTGCCTCCCTCGCCGTCACCGGAGACGCCCCTGCCTCCCTCGCCGCCACTGCCTCCGTCGCCACCACCGGAGCCATCCTCTGTAAGCCCCCACCCCTCCTATCTCTCTCATGCATAGGTTAGCTAGTTTAATTAGGTTAATTATCTAGGTTAGGGAAAAAATTTAGTTAGGGCTTTGACAGAGAAGTAGTTAGGTTAACTAGTTTAATTAGGTTAATTATCTAGGTTAGTGCAAAAATTTAGTTAGGGCTTTGACTGAGAACTAGTCAGGTTAACTAGTTTAATTAGGTTAATTATCTAGGTTAATTAGTGCAAAAATTTATTTTGGGCTTTGACAAAGAGCTAGCTGCGTTAACTAGTTTAATTAGGGTTAATTATCTAGGTAAACTAGATTAACTAACTAGGTTAAATAGGTAGGTTAATTAGGTTCGTTGGATTAACAAGCTAGGTTAAGTAGGCTGGCTAGGTTAGAGGAAAATTTTATTTTAGAGCATTAGGTCGAAAGCGTTAGAGAAATGGAGTTTCTTTGCAATTTAATTGGGTTCTGTCCTAGGCAGAGAAGGGTTAGAGATAATAATGTGTGTTTATGTGAGAGAGAGGAATAGCTAGATCAACATAATTTGGGTTCTGTCCTAGGCAGAGAAGTGTTTAATGAGGTCATTTTGCAAAGGTTTTTGATTTTTGAAAAGACCACTATTTTTTAAGGAAAAGAATTTAGGCAAATTTTATTTTTCATTGAAGTGGTCATGTTATATCTTTTCATTGAAGTTGTTCGATTGTGCCCAAGTGGCTTTGTTGTTTCCAGGGAATGATGCTGAGTCGACTATGTTTTGCCGGAATGTTGATTCATTTCTGTTCCGGCAAATTTCAGGTTCTCGATTTGTCCACTTTTTAGCAAAGGTCATGCTGAAATTTTTCGTGAATTTTGGCATGACTTATGCTACAAACTAGGACATATCGAGTGCCCGGGATTTGCCGCACCAAGAAGGAGTCAACATTCCTGCAAAACAATAGTCCCTTTTTATGTCATTATTCATTTTATTAGGTCTAGAATTAATTGACTAGATTTAATCATAGGAAACATGGCTAGCAACAATGAAGGACAGGGTTCTGGTGATTGCGATGACGTCTACCGGGCGGCAGACGAATATTTTAGCCTTACCGACGATCAACCGATGTTGTTGCTGGGCCCACTGGTGGCATCGGGGACTGAGACCGACACGCAAACCGGTGCTGAGACTCAGACCGGCGCTGAGATTCAGACCGACATCGAGACCAGCGCTGAGACCGGTGCTGCCTCAGGGAGCGGAGCCGGTGTAGAACCGAAAGCAAAGAGGCAACGGGTTCCTAACAAACTCAGGACTACTAGACTGGTGGTCACGGAGGTGGACGACGGCAATTTTGAGCCAAAGCCGCCCGAGGAAGCGCGCGCGTGCTACATCAATCAAATAGGCTGCATCGTACGGACAACCGCCACCATCAACGATGAGAAACTACAGAAGATAGAAAATATGAGGAGCTCCCTTTTAAAGAAGTTTCACTAGATATTCTTGTTCCCGGGCCGGAATGAGAAGGATTATGAAGATCCAGACGAGGACCCGACAATGAAGAAGATAAACAAACACGCCATGACCAAGTTTAGCGACGCGTTGGCCGCCTGGAAAAATCGAGTGAAAGCAAAGATCAACGACGGGGAACCCTACTCCGAGATTGTAAAGGATAATCCGACAATCACGGAAGAGCATTTTCAAATATTCAAGGAGGCTTGCGAGGCCGAAGATGCCAAAAAAAGTCTAAGTACATGAAGGGGCTTCAAAAGAGGAACATTGGGAGCCGCCACCTCAGAAGCCGTGGTTACGGCGGAAAGAGGTCCAAATGGGCCAAGGAGGACGCGGAAGCCGCGAGTCTGGGCATCCCAGACCCCTTGGCGGATTTCACCGTCCTGCAGGAGCGTGACGTCCTGAGGGCCCGGCACCGTTGGGACCCAGTGAAGAAGGTTTACAGGACAACACCGGTCATTACGGAGTTCATGAGACTGCTGGTAATTTTAGTTTCTGATCAATTCGACTGCACACGTTAGTCATATTTGTAAACGATCCTTGTGCCTTTTGCAGAGAGAGCAGCACCGGATTGCGGCCGAAAGCGACTCGCCGTCTGTGGCATTGGCGAGGCCCAAGTGGGACACTCCATTCAACCGGGCGTTGAACATATTGAAACGACAACCGGTGGATACTCGACCGTCGTATGGACGCGTGCACGGTGTCGGAGACGGCGCCACGTGGAAGAAGTACTACCGTGATACCACGGAGGAGAGAAAGGAAAGACGAAGGTTAACTGAAGAAAACATCGACAAGAAGGTTGAGATTGCGGTTGAGAAGAAATCATCTCAGACAGCCGCAACAGCGGTAGCTGCCGCAAAACAGGTGATGTAGATATGTCTACTTCCTTGGTGATGGGCGTTTTCACTTGGACAAGGCAAAATCTAGAAAAAAATGCAGAGGACATTCCCCTTGCTGACTTCTTGGGAGCACCTGCTCCCGAACCGGCTCCCGCACCTGCCCTCGCACCTGCTCCCGCACCGGCTCCCGTACCTGCTCCCGCACAGGCTCCCGCACCGGACGTGCTCGGTGGTGCCTCCTCTTTGGCTGAGCTCGACGCCCTCACGGTATCTGTCACACCGGCCCCATTCAATATAAATGTATAATCTCCCGTTTTCGTTGCCTTTCGGATGTCTCACATCGCAGACTTTTCTTTGCAGGCCGACGAAACCCCGTGCACCACATTGTATACCATCGGTGAACAGAAGGTGGACGTGGGGAAGTTGATGATAATGGAGCCGAAGGAACCATTGTTCCACAGCCGGCCGATCCCCCCGAACGTCTTCAAGGTTTCCGTGGCCAGTGTCAAACCGGGCCACGAGAATTTGCCTCCTCTAATACTAGTGGGGAATGACGACGAGACCCCGCGGCGGCTTGGTGATTGTTGCAATGGGTGGGTCCTATTGTAGCCAAAGAGTCTGCTTCGTCTGGAGGCGGCCGGGAGCACACCCACGAGCACGCAGCCTCAACAAGGTATGAACATCAACACCCCACCTACCCAATTAGCATCGGGTGTCGGGTTGGGTGTTAGCGGACGGGGTAAGGAGGAGGCTCCATTAGTCGCTGATGACGTCGCCATGGATGAGGATGAGGATGAGGATGGCGCTGAACAGTATGTTTATACTGGCGCCTCCTCAGGGTTTGAGCATCATGAGTCGGTGCCTGAATTACCGTCTCAACGTATTATTGACAACCTTCCGGTAGTAAAGAAGTCTAGGAAGAGAGCGAGGAAAGGCAAAAAGCTGATTCTATGATCCAGCCACCTCAGCAGCCTCGGCTTCAGGACCGTATAGATATCCCCGATGCGGATAAATGGCATATCCCCGGTCAACCAATCCTACCTACAACAGCGCTACGGGCCAGATTCAGCGATCTAAGGAGACTTCATGACAATGTGCTGCGGGTAGAGAAAGGCCTCATTGCCTCGAAAGATCCAGGATACCCACTCTACGTGGTTAACGTTCCGCGGCAAATGTCGTACGTCGACAGCTTCCCTGCGGATAAGTTCTTCCTCCGATTCTATTACATATTCGACATGTTTCACGTGAAGAAGCTGGATTTTATGTTTGTCCGCCTTTATGCCTTGCACATGAACTACATCATTGGGGTTGAGCAGATACATCATATCTGTGTCGCTGACCCGTACTACATGCACGAGGGCTTCTTGGGAGTCTGTGCAGAGCAGCGTGAATACGCGAGGGATTACATCGTCAGTTTCATGCTCGCCAATAAGGACAAGGAGACGATTCTCGTGCCTTATCATCCCGTGTAAGTCATCTGCGCTGCTATCCTTCCTTCGATTTCAATAATTCATTTGCACGGTGGAGGCTAATTAATTTGAGGTGTACTTATTTTGCGCAGCGGCGGGCGTGCCGTCCTCGTCATCCTCTACCCCTGATTCTCCCACGCTCTTTACTTGGACTCGTCGAAGAACATTCACAAAAAGGATTACACCCACATCAAAGATGTTCTCGACAGTGCTATGTTTTACTACAAAGCAAGGGGTGGAGAGGTTAGGGACAAGAAGAGAAGGGGCAGCAGGGCCGCCTTCAGCCATAAGACCGACTTCTGCTGCATCCAGCAACCGAACGATTCTCTTAATGATGGATTCTATGTCCTACACCACATGCTGGAGTACAGACGGGATCACCAGAACCTTCACATGTCACCTAGATCTGGCGATGCCCATATTCTGCAATGGACAAAGGACATAGGAGATATCGAGGATCATCGACTTCGAGCTGAGTTCTATAACATCCAGCGCGAACTTGCCCAAATCGTCATGAAAGAGGTCGTCGGAAAAACAGGGATGTTCTACGGAGAAGGACAAATGTCGCGGGAAGTCGTCCGAACATGGATAGCCTCTCAGCGTCTCGACATGAAGCCTTTCACTAAGCTTGGGGACTATGTCCCTGACCTCGATGGATGGCACGGCATGTTGGAGTGATTGTCGATATATGACAATGTGTCTGTTTAGTCCATACTTTCTGTATGACAAAACTTTGAGTTATGCGCAGTGAAACTTTATTTGTGATGTAATTAAACCGTCCTCCTCCTCGACTAGCGAAGATCACTCTAGTTAGGGCATTTTGCGTACGATGAACTTTGTTATTTATTCTTATGATATGTTGTTTCTATTTTTGTCAAGTCTATCTCTTTCTGTTGCTCAACTATATATGTTGCATATCATCGACTCATGTGACGATGCAGGTGCATAGATCATCGATGGCGAAGAAGTGCTACGCCAGGAGTATATATACGATGAGTGGCCGGAGTGTCAGGCCCAGGTGTTACCGGTTTCCGGTTTCCGAGCGACAGGCAGTAGTTAGTTTAGGTTCACGCTAATGCGAGAGAGGGATACGAACTCATGTACTCAAAGTGATAGCTCTTCTCGCGTATACCATTGTTTAGATGGATGACGATGTATTTGCAAGTAATCAAGGACTTGTATCACTATTTTCGAGATGATGACGAGAGACCACTTTGTGTTGGATGATGATTATGATGAGACTATTTGTATGTATATGCTATGATTACATTCGTGGTCTCGCAGTCATTTGTATGTGTATCATGATGACATTTCTATGTGCTAAAGATTCTTCTATAAAGCCTATTCAAATACAAAACAAATATGCCCAAAAAAACAAAAAACCTGTTAAATTAGCAGTTGCGAGTGTATAAAAGTTAGCAGCAGCGCCGCGGTAGCAGTACTGCGTCGTTGCAAAGGGCGCTAGAGCTACTAGCAGTAGCGAGCTTCCAATAACCGTGCTGCAGCTACACTTGTGTAGCAGTAGCGCGGGTGACCACGCGCTACTGCTATGTGTTAGCTTTAGCGCCTTATTAGTAGTGCCCCTCCCCGCGCTACTGATACACCTAAAACCCGCGCTGCTGCTAGCCTTTTCCCTAGTAGTGTGTGAGTAGTTTACCACAGACCTTCGGGTCCATAGTTATTAGCTAGATGGCTTCTTCTCTCTTTTTGGATCTCAATACCATGTTCTCCCCCTCTTTTGTGGAGATCTATTCGATGTAACCCTTTTTTGCGGTGTGTTTGTCGAGATCCGATGAATTGTGGGTTTATGATCAAGTTTATCTATGAGAAATATTTGAATCTCCTCTGAATTCTTTTATATATGATTGAGTTATCTTTGCAAGTCTCTTCGAATTATCAGTTTGGTTTGGCCTACTAGATTGATCTTTCTTGCAATGGGAGAAGTGTTTAGCTTTGGGTTCAATCTTGTGGTGTCCTTACCCACTGACAGCACGGGTTGCAAGGCACATATTGTATTGTTGCCATCGAGGATAAAAAGATGGGGTTTATATCATATTGCATGAGTTTATCCCTCTACATCATGTCATCTTTCTTAATGCGTTACTCTGTTCTTATGAACTTAATACTCTAGATGCATGCTGGATAGCGGTCGATGTGTGGAGTAATAGTAGTAGATGCAGGCAGGAGTCGGTCTACTTGTCGCGGACGTGATGCCTATATACATGATCATGCCTAGATAATCTCATAATTATTCGCTTTTCTATCAATTGATGGACAGTAATTTGTTCACCCACCGTAATACTTATGCTATCTTGAGAGAAGCCACTAGTGAAACCTATGGCCCCCGGGTCTATCTTTTATCATATAAGCTTTCAATCTACTTTTATTTGCATCTTTACTTTCCCAATCTTTATTATAAAATACCAAAAATATATTTATCTTATCATACTATCTCTATCAGATCTCACTTGTGCAAGTGGCCATGAAGGGATTGACAACCCCTTTATTGCGTTGGTTGCGAGTTCTTTGTTTGTTTGTGTAGGTGCGTGAGACTTCTGAGGAGCCTCCTACTGGATTGATACCTTGGTTCTCAAAAACCGAGGGAAATACTTACGCTACTATTACTGCTGTCGGGGAACATAGTAATTTCAAAAAAAATCCTACGCACACGCAAGATCATGGTGATGCATAGCAACGACAGGGGAGAGTGTGTCCACGTACCCTCGTAGCGGAAAGCGGAAGCGTTAGAACAACGCGGTTGATGTAGTCGTACGTCTTCACGGCCCGATCGATCAAGCACCGAAACTACAACACCTTCAAGTTCTAGCACACGTTCAACTCGATGACGTCCCTCGAACTCTGATCCAAACGGCGTGGTGACGTTCTTGATGTTCTACTGTCACAGGGCTTCGCCTAAGCACCGCTACAATATTATCGAGGAGGACTATGGTGGAGGGGGGCACTGCACACGGCTAAGAGATCAATGATCAATTATTGTGTCTAGAGGTGCCCCCCTGCCCCCGTATATAAAGGAGCAAGGGGGAGGGTGCGGCCGTCCAGGGAGGAGGCGCGCCAAGGGGAGTGCTACTCCCACCGCGCGTAGGACTCCCTCCTTTCCTTGTCCAAGTAGGAGAGGGGGGAGGAAGGGAGAGAGGGGAGGAAGGAAAGGGGGGCGCCGCCCCCCCCCCTCCTTGTCCAATTCGTACTAGAGGGCGAGGGGCGCGCGGCCTGCCCTGGCCGCCCCTCCTCTTCTCCACTTTGGGCCCAAGTGGCCCATTAAGGGGGTTCCAGTAACCCCCCGGTACTCCGGTATATATCCGATAACCTCCGAAACTTATTCCGGTGTCCGAATATAGTCATCCAATATACCAATCTTCATGTCTAGGCCATTTCGAGACTCCTCGTCATGTCCGTAATCACATTCGGGACTCCGAACAAACTTCAGTACATCAAAACTCATAAACTCATAATATAACTGTCATCGAAACCTTAAGCGTGCGGACCCTACGGGTTCGAGAACTATGTAGACATGACCGAGAACCGTTTCCGGTCAATAACCAATAGCGGAACCTGGATGCTCATATTGGCTCCTACATATTCTACGAAGATCTTTATCGGTCAAACCGCATAACAACATATGTTGTTCCCTTTGTCATCAGTATGTTACTTGCCCGAGATTTGATCGTCGGTATCTCAATACCTAGTTCAATCTCGTTACCGGCAAGTCTCTTTACTCGTTATGTAATACATCATCTCGCAACTAACTCATTAGTCACATTGCTTGCAAGGCTTACAGTGATGTGTATTACCGAGAGGGCCCAGAGATACCTCTCTGACAATCGAAGTGACAAATCCTAATCTCGAAATACGCCAACTCAACAAGTACCTTCGGAGACACCTGTAGAGCACCTTTATAATCACCCAGTTACGTTGTGGCATTTGGTAGCACACAAAGTGTTCCTCTGGTAAACAGGAGTTGCATAATCTCATAGTCACTAGAACATGTATAAGTCAAGAAGAAAGCAATAGCAATATACTAAACGATCAAGTGCTAAGCTAACATAATGGGTCAAGTCAATCACATCATTCTCTCAATGATGTGACCCCGTTTAATAAAATGACAACTCTTTTTTCCATGGCTAGGAAACATAACCATCTTTGATAAACGAGCTAGTCAAGTAGAGGCATACTAGTGACACTTAGTTGTCTATGTATTCACACATGTATCATGTTTCCGGTTAATACAATTCTAGCATCAATAATAAACATTTATCATGAAATAAGGAAATAAATAATAACTTTATTATTGCCTCTAGGGCATATTTCCTTCAGTCTCCCACTTGCACTAGAGTCAATAATCTAGATTACACAGTAATGATTCTAACACCCATGGAGCCTTGGTGTTGATCATATTTTGCTCGTGGAAGAGGCTTAGTAAATGGGTCTGCAATATTCAGATCCGTATGTATCTTGCAAATCTCTATGTCTCCCACCTGGACTTGGTCCCAGATGGAATTCAAGCGTCTCTTGATGTGTTTGGTCCTCTTGTGAAATCTGGATTCCATTGCCAAAGCAATTGCACCAGTACTGTCACAGAAGATCTTCATTGGTCCCAAAGCACTAGGTATGACACCTAGATCGGAAATGAACTCCTTCATCCAGAGTCCTTCATTTGCTGCTTTCGAAGCAGCTATGTACTCCGCTTCACATGTAGATCCCGCCATGATGCTTTGTTTAGAACTGCACCAACTGACAGCTCCACGGTTCAATATAAACACGTATCCGGTTTGCAATTTAGAATCGTCCGGATCAGTGTCAAAGCTTGCATCGACGTAACCATTTATGACTAGCTCTTTGTCACCTCCATAAACGAGAAACATATCCTTAGTCCTTTTCAGGTATTTCAGGATATTCTTGACCGCTGTCCAGTGATCCACTCCTGGATTACTTTGGTACCTCCCTGCTAAACTTATTGCTAAGTGTACATCAGGTCTGGTACACAGTATTTCATACATGATAGAGCCTATGGCTGAAGCATAGGGAACATCTTTCATTTTTTCTCTATCTTCTGCTGTGGTCGGGCATTGAGTCTGACTCAACTTCACACCTTGTAATACAGGCAAGAACCCTTTCTTTGCCTGATCCATTTTGAACTTTTTCAAAACTTTATCAAGGTATGTGCTTTGTGAAAGTCCAATTAAACGTCTTGATCTATCTCTATAGACCTTCATGCCTAATATGTAAGCAGCTTCACTGAGGTCTTTCATTGAATAACTTTTATTCAAGTATCCCTTTATGCTATCCAGAAATTCTGTATCATTTCCAATCAACAATATGTCGTCTACATATAATATCAGAAATGCTATAGAGCTCCCACTCACTTTCTTGTAAATACAGGCTTCTCCAAAAGTCTGTATAAAACCATATGCTTTGATCACACAATCAAAGCATTTATTCCAACTCCGAGAGGCTTGCACCAGTCCATAAATGGATCACTGGAGCTTGCATACTTTGTTAGCATCTTTTGGATCAACAAAACCTTCTGGTTGCATCATATGCAACTCTTCTTCCATAAATCCATTCAGGAACGCAATTTTGACATCCATTTGCCATATTTCATAATCATAAAATGCGGCAATTGCTAACATGATTCGAACAGACTTAAGCATCACTACGAGTGAGAAAGTCTCATTGTAGTCAACCCCTTGAACTTGTCGAAAACCTTTTGCAACAAGTCGAGCTTTGTAGATAGTTACATTACCATCAGCGTTAGTCTTCTTCTTGAAGATCCATTTATTCTAGATGGCTTGCCGATCATCGAGCAAGTCAACCAAAGTCCATACTTTGTTCTCATACATGGATCCCATCTCAGATTTCATGGCCTCAAGCCATTTTGTGGAATCTGGGCTCATCATCGCTTCCTCATAGTTCGTAGGTTCGGCATGGTCAAGTAACATGACTTTCAGAATAGGATTGTCGTACCACTCTAGTGCGGATCTTATTCTAGTTGACCTACGAGGTTCGATAGTAACTTGATCTGAAGTTTCATGATCAATATCATTAGTTTCCTCACTAATTGGTGTATTCGTCCCAGGAACTGGTTTCTGTGATGAACTATTTTCCAATAAGGGAGCAGGTATAGTTACCTCATCAAGCTCTACTTTCCTTCCACTCACTTCTTTCGAGAGAAACTTCTTCTCTAGAAAGGATCCATTCTTGGCAACGAATGTCTTGCCTTCGGATCTGTGATAGAAGGTGTACCCAACAGTTTCCTTTGGGTATCCTATTTAGACAGATTTCTCTGATTTGGGTTCGAGCTTATCAGGTTGAAGTTTTTTCACATAAGCATCACAGCCCCAAACTTTAAGAAACGACAACTTTGGTTTCTTGCCAAACCATAGTTCATAAAGCGTCATTTCAACGGATTTTGATGGTGCCCTATTTAACGTGAATGCGGCTGTCTCTAAAGCATAACCCCAAAATGATAGCGGTAAATCAGTAAGAGAAATCATAGATCGCACCATATCTAGTAAAGTGCGATTATGACGTTCGGACACACCATTACGTTGTGGTGTTCCGGGTTGCTTGAGTTGCGAAACTATTCCGCATTGTTTCAAATGTAAACCAAACTTGTAAATCAAATATTCTCCTCCACGATCAGATCGTAGAAAAATTATTTTCTTGTTATGATGATTTTCAACTTCACTCTAAAATTCTTTGAACCTTTCAAATGTTTCAGACTTATGTTTCATTAAGTAGATATACCCATATCCATATCTGCTTAAATCATCTGTGAAGGTGAGAAAATAATGATACCCGTCGCGAGCTTCAATATTCATTGGACCACATACATCTGTATGTATGATTTCCAACAAATTAGTTGCTCGCTCCATAGTTCCGGAGAACAGCGTTTTAGTCATCTTGCCCATGAGGCATGGTTCGCAAGTACCAAGTGATTCATAATCAAGTGATTCCAAAAGTCCATCAGTATGGAGTTTCTTCAAGCGTTTTATACCAATATGACCTAAACAGTAGTGCCACAAATAAGTTGCACTATCATTATAAACTCTGCATCTTTTGGTCTCAACATTATGAATATGTGTATCACTACTATCGAGATTCATCAAAAATAGACCACTCTTTAAGGGTGCATGACCATAAAAGATATTACTCATATAAATAGAACAACCATTATTCTCAGATTTAAATGAATAACCTTGTCGCATCAAACAAGATCCAGATATAATGTTCATGCTCAACGCTGGCACCAAATAACAATTATTTAGGTCTAAAACTAATCCCAATGGTAGATGTAGAGGTAGCGTGCTGACGGCGATCACATCGACTTTGGAACCATTTCCCACGCGCATTGTCACCTCGTCCTTAGCCAGTGTCCGCTTAATCTGTAGTCCCTGTTTTGAGTTGCAAATATTAGCAATAGAACCAGTATCAAATACCAGGTGCTACTGCGAGCTCTGGTAAGGGACACATCAATAACATGTATATAACATATACCTTTGTTCACCTTGCCATCCTTCTTATCCGCCAAATACTTGGGGCAGTTCCGCTTCCAGTGACCAGTCTGTTTGCGGTAGAAGCACTCAGTCTCAGGCTTAGGTCCAGACTTGGGTTTCTTCTCTTGAGCAGCAACTTGTTTGCTGTTCTTCTTGAAGTTCCCCTTCTTCTTCCCTTTACCCTTTTTCTTGAAACTGGTGGTCTTGTTGACCATCAACACTTGATGCTCCTTTTTGATTTCTACCTCCGCAGCCTTTAGCATAGCGAAGGCTCGGGGAAAGTCTTGTTCATCCCTTGCATATTATAGTTCATCACAAAGCTCTTGTAGCTTGGTGGCAGTGATTGGAGAATTCTGTCAATGACGCAATCATCCGGAAGATTAACTCCCAGTTGAATCAAGTGATTGTTATACCCAGACATTCTGAGTATATGCTCACTGACAGAACTATTCTCCTCCATCTTGCAGCTATAGAACTTATTGGAGACTTCATATCTCTCAATCCGGGCATTTGCTTGAAATATTAACTTCAACTCCTGGAACATCTCATATGCTCCATGACGTTCAAAACATCGTTGAAGTCCCGGTTCTAAGCCATAAAGCATGGCACACTGAACTATCGAGTAGTCATCAGCTTTGCTCTGCCAAACATTCACAACGTCCGTAGTTGCATCTGCAGCATGCCTGGCACCCAGTGGTGCTTCCAAGACGTAATTCTTCTGTGCAGCAATGAGGATAGTCCTCAAGTTACGGACCTAGTCCGTGTAATTGCTACCATCATCTTTCAACTTCGCTTTCTCAAGGAACGCATTAAAATTCAATGGAACAACAGCACGAGCCATCTATCTACAATCAACACAGACATGCAAAATACTATCAGGTACTAAGTTCATGATAAATTTAAGTTGAATTAATCATATTACTTAAGAACTCCCACTTAGATTGACATCCCTCTAATCATCTAAGTGATCACGTGATCCAAATCAACTAAACTAACCAATCATCACGTGAAATGGAGTAGTTTTCAATGGTGAACATCATTATGTTGATCATATCTACTATATAATTCATGCTCGACCTTTCGGTCTCAGTGTTCTGAGGCCATATCTGCATATGCTAGGCTCGTCAAGTTTAACCTGAGTATTCTACATGTGCAAAACTGGCTTGCACCCGTTGTAGATGGACGTAGAGCTTATCACACCCGATCATCACGTGGTGTCTGGGCACGACGAACTTTGGCAACGGTGCATACTCAGGGAGAACACTTTTTTCTTGAAATTTAGTGAGAGATCATCTTATAATGCTACCGTCAATCAAAGCAAGATAAGATGCATAAAGGATAAACATCACATGCAATCAATATAAGTGATATGATATGGCCATCATCATCTTGTGCTTGTGATCTCCATCTCCGAAGCACCGTCATGATCACCATCGTCACCGGCGCGACACCTTGATCTTCATTGTAGAATCGTTGTCGTTTCGACACCTATTCCTTCTACGACTACCGCTACCGCTTAGTGATAAAGTAAAGCAATTACAGCGTGATTGCATTGCATACAATAAAGCGATAACCATATGGCTCCTGCCAGTTGCCGATAACTCGGTTACAAAACATGATCATCTCATACAATAAAATATAGCATCACGTCTTGACCATATCACATCACAACATGCCCTGCAAAAACAAGTTAGATGTCTTCTACTTTGTTGTTGCAAGTTTTACGTGGCTGCTACGGGCTGAACAAGAACCGTTCTTACCTACGCATCAAAACCACAACGATAGTTCGTCAAGTTAGTGATGTTTTAACCTTCTCAAGGACCAGGCGTAGCCACACTCGGTTCAACTAAAGTTGGAGAAACTGACACCCACCAGCCACCAGTGTGCAAAGCACGTCGGTAGAACCAGTCTTGTGTAAGCGCACGCGTAATGTCGGTCCGGGCCGCTTCATCCAACAATACCGCGGAACCCTCATAGACCGAAAGTGGAAGCGTTAGAACAACGCGGTTGATGTAGTCGTACATCTTAACGGCCCAACCGATCAAGCACCGAAACTATGGCACCTCCAAGTTCTAGCGCACATTTAGCTCGATGACGTCCCTCGAACTCCGATCCAGCCGAGTGCGAGGGAGAGTTCCATCGGCATGACGGTGTGGTGACGATCTTGATGTTCTACTGTCGCAGGGCTTCGCCTAAGCACCGCTACAATATTATCGAGGAGGACTATGGTGGAGGGGGGCACCGCACACGGCTAAGAGATCAATGATCAATTGTTGTGTCTAGAGGTGCCCCCCTGCCCCCATATATAAAGGAGCAATGGAGAGGGGCGGCCGGCCAGGGAGGAGGCGTGCCAAGGGGAGTCCTACTCCCACCGGGAGTAGGACTCCCTCCTTTCCTTGTCCAAGTAGGAGAGGGGGGAGGAAGGGAGAGAGGGGAGGAAGGAAAGCCCTCCCCCTCCTTGTCCAATTCAGACTAGAGGGGGAGGGGGCACATGGCCTGCCCTGGCCGCCCCTCCTCTTCTCCACTTTGGGCCCAAGTGGCCCATTAACCCCCCGGGGGGTTCCGGTAACCCCCCGATACTCCGTTATATATCCGATAACCTCCGAAACTTATTCCGGTGTCCGAATATAGTCGTCTATTATACCAATCTTCATGTCTCGACCATTTCGAGACTCCTCGTCATGTCCGTAATCACATTCGGGACTCCGAACAAATTTCGGTACATCAAAACTCATAAACTCATAATATAACTGTCATTGAAACCTTAAGCGTGTGGACCCTACGGGTTCAAGAACTATGTAGACATGACTGAGAACCGTTTCCAGTCAATAACCAATAGCGGAACCTGGATGGTCATATTGGCTCCTACATATTCTATGAAGATCTTTATCAGTCAAACCGCATAACAACATACGTTGTTCCCTTTGTCATCGGTATGTTAATTGCCCGAGATTTGATCGTCGGTATCTCAATACCTAGTTCAATCTCGTTACCGGCAAGTCTCTTTACTCGTTATGTAATACATCATCTCGCAACTAACTCATTAGTCACATTGCTTGCAAGGCTTATAGTGATGTGTATTACCGAGAGGGCCCAGAGATACCTCTCCGACAATCGGAGTGACAAATCCTAATCTCGAAATACAACAACCCAACAAGTACCTTCAGAGACACCTGTAGAGCACCTTTATAATCACCCAGTTATGTTGTGACATTTGGTAGCACACAAAGTGTTCCTCTGGTAAATGGGAGTTGCATAATATCATAGTCACAGGAACATGCATAAGTCATGAAGAAACAATAGCAATATACTAAACGATCAAGTGCTCAGCTAACAGAATGGGTCAAGTAAATCACATCATTCTCTCAATGATGTGATCCCGTTTAATCAAATGACAACTCTTTTGTCCATGGCTAGGAAACATAACCATCTTTTATAAACGAGCTAGTCAAGTAGAGGCATACTAGTGACACTTAGTTTGTCTATGTATTCACACATGTATCATGTTTCCGGTTAATACAATTCTAGCATGAATAATAAACATTTATCATGAAATAAGGAAATAAATAATAGCTTTATTATTGCCTCTAGGGAATATTTCCTTCAGCTGCATCACCCTTTCCTCTTCAAGGAAAACCAACGCAAGCTCAAGACGTAGCAGGTATCGTATTGATTCACTTGATATATGTTTTGGCACTCAACTCGCGGATTCCCGTGGTGACATTGGGGTAATCTATGCACAGGGGTTGACGCACGTTCTCGTCTTTTGTTTCTCCGGTAGAAATCTTGGGGCACTCTTCGAAGTTCTTTGTGTTGGATCGAGTATTATGAATATGAATTTGCTTGGTGTTATTTTAGTACGAACTCTAGGATAGATCGAACGGAAAGAATAGCTTTGTGTTATTTTAGTAGAAACTCTTGAATAGATCGAACGGAAAGAATAGATTTGAGGTGGTCTCGTACCCTACAAACAATTTATTCTTATGTTCTCCACTAGATAGGAACTTTGGAGTGATTCTCCACTAGATATGATCCAACTATGTTAGCATTGTTGAGAGATTGCACTAGTGAAAGTATGCAGCCTAGGCCTCATTTTCAAGCATTGCAATATCGTTTTTGTGCCCGTTTACTATTTGTTACCTTGTTGTTTTTATTTATTCATATTATAAAAATATATTTCTACCATCTATATCACACTTTTATCACAATCTCTTCACCGAACTAGTGCAGCTATACAATTTGCCATTGTATTAGGTGTGTTGGCGACACAAGAGATTTCTTGTATTTGATTGCAGGCTCGTTTGAGAGAGACCATCTTCATCCTTCACCTCTCACGGATTGATAAACCTTCGGTCATCCACTTGAGGGAAAATTGCTACTGTCCTACAAAACTCTGCGCTTGGAGGCCCAATACGTGTCTACAGGAAGAAAGTTACATAGTAGACATCAATGCTCCTTCTTGATTTCTACCTCCGCAGCCTTTAGCATTGCGAAGAGATCAGGAATTGTCTTTTCCATCCCTTGCATATTATAGTTCATCACGAAGGCTTTATAGCTTGGTGGTAGTGATTGAAGAACTCTGTCAATGACACTATCATCAGGAAGATTAACTCCCAACTGAGTCAAGTGGTTATGGTACCCAGACATTATGAGTATGTGTTCACTCATAGAACTATTCTCCTTCATCTTGTAGCTATATAACTTGTTGGAGACTTCATATCTCTCAACTCATGCATTTGCTTGAATATTAACTTCAACTCCTGAACATCTCATATGCTCCATGACGTTCAAAACGTCTTTGAAGTCCCAATTCTTAGCCGTAAAGCATGGCACACTGAACTATCGAGTGTCATCAGTTTTAGTCTGCCAGATGTTCATAACGTCCGGAGTTGCTCCTGCAGCGGGCCTTGCACCTAGCGGTGCTTCCAGGACGTAATTCTTTTGTGCAGCAATGAGGATAATCCTCAAATTACGGACCCAGTCCTTGTAATTGCTACCATCATCTTTCAACTTATCTTTCTCTAGGAACGCATTAAAATTCAAGGGAATGGTAGCATGGACCATTGATCTACAACAACGTAGATATGCAAAAAACTATCAGGACTAAGTTCATGATAAATTAAAGTTCAGTTAATCATATTACTAAAGAACTCCCTCTTAGATAGACATCCCTCTAGTCATCTAAATGATCATGTGATCCATATCAACTAAACCATGTCCGATCATCACGTGAGATGGAGTAGTTTTCAATGGTGAACATCTCTATGTTGATCATATCTACTATATGATTCACGTTCGACCTTCTCAGTGTTCCGAGATCATATCTGCATATGCTAGGTTTGTCAAGTTTAACCCGAGTATTCTGCACGTGAAAAACTGGCTTGCCCCTGTTGTATGTGAATGTAGAGCTTATCAGACCCGATCATCAGGTGGTGTCTCTGCACAACGAACTATAGCAATAGTGCATACTGTGGGAGAACACTTATACCTTGAAATTTAGTAAGGGATCATCTTATAATGCTACCGTCGTACTAAGCGAAATAAGATGCATAAAAGATAAACATCACATGCAATCAAAATATGTGACATGATATGGCCATCATCATCTTGTGCCTTTGATATCCATCTCCAAAGCACCGTCATGATCTCCATTGTCACCGGCTTGACACATTGATCTCCATCGTAGCATCGTTGTCGTCTCACCAACTATTGCTTCTACGATTATCGCTACCGCTTAGTGATAAAGTAAAGCAATTATATGGCGATTGCATTTCCTACAATAAAGCGACAACCATAAGGCTCCTGCCGGTTGCCGATAACTTTTATAAAACATGATCATCTCATACAATAACTTATATCACATCATGTCTTGACCATATCACATCAAAACATGCCCTACAAATACAGTTTAGACGTCCTCTACTTTGTTATTGCAAGTTTTACGTCGCTGCTACGCGCTTCTAGCAAGAACCATTCTTACCTATGCATCAAAACCACAACGATTTTTTGTCAAGTGTGTTGTCTTAACCTTCAACAAGGACCGGTCATAGTCAAACTCGATTGAACTAAAGTTGGAGAAACAGACACCTGCCAGCCACATGTGTGCAAAGCATGTCGGTAGAACTGGTCTCATGAACGTGGTCATGTACTGTTGGTCCGGGCCGCTTCATCCAACAATACTGCGGAATCAAAGAAATACGTTGGTGGTAAGCGGTATGACTATTATCGCCCACAAGTCTTTGTGTTCTACTCGTGCATATCATATACGCATAGACCTGGCTCGGAAGCCACTGTTGGCGAACGTAGCATTCAATTTCAAAAAATTTCCTAGTAGGATCCCCCCTTTTCCATTTCTTACCGAAGGGAAAAGGAAGGAGAGGGAGAGGGAGAGGGAAAGGGGGCTCCACCCCTTCCCCTAGTCCAATTCGGACTACCATGGGGGGCCGGCCACCCCTTGCGGCCCTCCTCTCTCTCCACTAAGGCCCATGTAGGCCAAATACTTCCCCGGGGGGTTCCAGTAACCTCTCGGTACTCCTGTAAAATACCCGAACCACTCTAAACCATTCCGATGTCAGAATACTACCTTCCAATATATGAATATTTACCTCTCGACCATTTCGAGACTCCTCGTCATGTCTGTGATCTCATCCAGGACTCCGAACAAACTTTGGTCACCAAAACACATAACTCATAATATAAATTGTCATCGAACGTTAAGTGTGCGGACCCTACGGGTTCGAGAACTATGTAGACATGATCGAGACACATCTCCGATCAATAACCAATAGCGGAACCTAGATGCTCATATTGGTTCCTACATATTCTATGAAGATTATTATAGGTCAAATCGCAATAACAACATACGTTATTTCTTTTATCATCGGTATGTTACTTGCCCGAGATTCGATCGTGGGTATCCTCATACCTAGTTCAATATCGTTACCTACAAGTCTCTTTACTTGTTCTGTAATGCATCGTCCCGTAACTAACTCATTAGTAACATTGCTTGCAAGGCTTATAGTGATGAGCATTACCGAGAGGGCCCAGAGATACCTCTCCGATACACGTAGTGACAAATCCTAATCTCGACCTATGCCAACCCAACAAACACCTTCAGAGACACCTGTAGAGCATATTTATAATCACCCAGTTATGTTGTGACATTTGATAGCACCCAAGGTGTTCCTCCGGTATTCGGGAGTTGCATAATCTCATAGTCAGAGGAACATGTATAAGTCATGAAGAAAGCAATAGCAATAAAACTTAATGATCATTATGCTAAGCTAATAGATGGGTCTTGTCCATCACATCATTCTCTAATGATGTGATCACATTCATCAAATGACAACACATGTCTATGGTCAGGAAACATAACCATCTTTGAATAATGAGCTAGTCAAGTAGAGGCATACTAGGGACACTCTATTTTGTCTATGTATTCACACATTTACTAAGTTTCCAGTTAATACAATTCTAGCATGAATAATAAAAATTTATCATGATATAAGGAAATATAAATAACAACTTTATTATTGCCTCTAGGGAATATTTCCTTAAACTTATGTCTTAAGGAGGCGACTAATACTTACAAATTCCATGCTTACAAGCATGCTGATGTTCCTATTATCCTTCTTTGAAATACCCATAGGACTACGGAAAAGGTTGGAATTTTATTAATCATGATTTTTTGGCAAAGTGATGAGAATAGATCTAAGCACACACTTGCCATGTGGGACATACTTTGTACACTAAAAGACCAAGGGGGTTTGGGTATCGGGAACCGTCAAGTAAAGAACATGTGCTTGCTTAAAAATGTTTCTATAGGTCATCTATTGAGGAGGATGGTGTGTGTGTGTGTATATACAGTTATTGCGTAACAAGTATCTACATTCCAAAACCCTGGCCCAAGTCACAACGCAGCCGCACGATTCTCTATTTTGGAAGGGGTTGATGAGGACAAATGTAGCCTTCTTCAATAGGAGTAAATTCATAGCCGGGAATGGTCACACTACTAGATTCTTGAAACATACTTGGCAAGAGATACGCTTATATAGTGTAGTATCCAACACTATATAATATTGTACAACATAAAGACGCTTTCATAAGTACAATACTAGGTTCCATTCCCTTAAACGTTCAATTAAGGTAGGTACTAGTGGAGGAACGGTAGGATAGATGACCACATCTAGTGCATAAGTTGATGCAGGTCAACCTGTTCGATGCGCCAGATACCCTACATTGCAAATTATCGGTGTCAGGCGTCTTCTCGGTAAAAAACTATGTATGTACTTGATTAACACTGGACTAATCTCGAAGTCACTTCATATTCGGAAAATTAAGATGCCATTAAAAATGAAGGTCTTCATGTGGTTTGTTCATAAGTAAGACTAAACATAACTTGGCGAAACATAGAGGGAGGGTAGTGAAAATGATGTTGTTTTTGTAATCAGAACGAAACAATCCAACATCTTTTACTGAAATGCCCACTACGAAAGTTATTGTGGCATACAATACATGTGTCCTTTAATGTCTATACACCTAATAGCATATACCACGTATTTGTGGCCTAATTAGATGGGGTAGAGCATAATACAATATCAAATATTTGAGTCGGAGTCTGGGCATTACTTTGTGCTACTTAGAACTATCGGGATGGCGGTGATTTCCATGGATGAGAACATATTGCCTGCCCGAGATCCATGACTAAGTGCCAGACACAGAACTCGGTCGCCATGTCGCACGCCAGAGTCTGCTCCACGATCTGGACTCAATGGCTCCTTTGAAGATGACTTTGTGCCACTTGCACACGTGGCCACGTCGAGCCCGGCCTCGTGTAGTTGTGTGTGTACACATATGGCGAAGCTAGCAAACGTGCCAGTGGTGGTTTGGGTGATTTTTTTGGTAAGGAGACCACCTGGGTGAAGCCTGTAAGCATGCAGGTGGATGGGTCTTAGGAGGTGGAGAGAATGTCGGAGGGAAGCCCACCTTGACGAAGAAGAGACCAATAGTGGCCATGCCCCCACGCAGACTCTCCATGGGGCGGACCCTAATGTCAGTCCAGACCTGGGTGACGCAGGTGATGTCCAAAGATACTGCAGGGCAGCAAACAGAAGTTCTTCGAATTAGTGCATGACAAAATCTCATAGAAGATTCTTGTTCTTGCTAGCTCTATAGTTCACCCTCCTGCACACCTTCTTATTTCCTCCTTTTATTTACTTATTCATGTTTGTTTCACTATCTTAGTGTTTTTTTGTTGCATTGGATGCTTTGCGTGTGTGGCTGATGGCGCTTTGGGATAGTAAGGTTGGCCTTATCTAATGATAAGTAGAGGCTTGCACTACCAAAAAAATGCACTTCCGTGATGATACGTGTTTGTCACAGTAGGTCATGTTATCTGTCATGCATGTACATTTTATGTCACAGTAGGTCACGTTATCTGTCATGCAGACGATTTTATGGTAGAATCAAGATAGTCATACTTATGCTGTCATACAAGTGTTCCATGACATTACAAAAATTATCGTCATGGAAGTGTCCACTTCCATGACGATAAATCGCGCGTCATAGAAGTGCATTCATCAAGGGTGACCGACACATGGCATCCACCGTAACGGGGCCCCGTTAAGCTATCGGCTCCGGTTTTGGATCCGATAACCCGCTAACAGCCCTGACCAATGCCGAGTTTGCACATGTAAAATTCTCATTGGCCGACGGAACCACGGGTCATCTCCGCATTGGCGCAGGTGCCACTCATCCAATGGGCGAGATGCGCCTATGATATGTTGACATGTGGACCGGCCCAAAAGTGGCCCATAAAGATTAAATGGGCCAGCCCAACTAAAGGCCACAAGATTTTATGGACCATAATGGCCGACCCAGCTAAAGGCCCACAAGATTTTGTGGACCATAATGGGATAGCCCAGCTAAAGGCCCACGAGATTTTGCCGACCATAATGGGCCGGCCCAGCTAAAGGCCCACAAGATTTTGAGGACACTAGTGGGCCGGCCCATTAACGGGCTTCCATGTTTTGGGCAAAATGTCGGGCCATATTTGATCCGGTCCATTAACAGTCTGCCATGTTTCGGGCCTAACAAAGGCCCATATAAGATCTGGCTCGTTAAAAGCCTACCACGTTCTAGGCCAAATTACGGCCCAGATCAGATCTGGCCCTTTAAGAGGCTTTGGGCTAAATTATGGCCCATATCAGATTCGGCCCGTCAGCTGGACGCTATGCTTTTGGTCCCACTTGCTAAAGGCCCATTTAGTAATTCGCCCTGATATTAGTTTCGGCCTATTAAAGTCCCATTTAACATTTCGGCCCTATATTTATTTCAGCTTGTTAAAAGCCCGTCATATAGTTGGGCCTAACTATGGCCCGGTTTGCATCCGGCCTGCTCACAGCCGATAATCTGATTGGGCTAAACAAGCACCGAGACAATTTTGGCCTGTTAACGGCCCGTGATGTGATTTGCACAATCATGGGCTGGTGTCTATTTCGGTCTGCTGTCGGCCCGTGAGCTGTTCGACACGTTTTAGGCCCAACCTACTTTTCAGCCTCCTAAAAGCCCATTGAGTTATCTTGCGAAAATAGGGCTGGTGGTTTACTCGGCCTATTACAGGCCCGAATCTACAAGTGGGCTAGTTTACATTTAGGCATGTTAACGGACCAAGATCACTAGGCCCATGATACGGATCATACATAGTGATTTGCATGACGGCCCGATTATGTACCGTAATTTTACGGTTTAGCTGGTTTACTTTAAGATAGGATATATATACGATAAAATAACTGCAGCATCGTGAATAAGAAAAAACCTAGACTATACAATAAAGAAATTACGGCATATTACATACACTGGGCATCAAAGTTCGCCACTGTGATAATAAAGCACAAGCAGACAATATATTACATACACTGGGCATCAAAGATCGCCACCAGTGCAAATAAACACGTGTACAAAATAATATACAAAACCGACATTACTTCAATAGAGTTCAAGAAAGGTTAGCCCTGCTCGGGAGCTACAGCACAAGTAACTGAGCAAGTTGATGAGACTGCGCTTGTTTGACACTTATATCCTCCTCACTCTGAAAGATAAACAAGCAGACAGATGATAGGTTTTGCACATATAAGTATCAGTACTGAGAATTGATCACTTTTCTTACTGACGAATAAAGTGACACAGTTTAAAATAGCATTAACGCAATATGGTATTGTTCAAGTCAAGACATGGCAGGAAATGACATTGTGAAGGAGTTGGTAGCTTCACGACACCACTGGATTACAGATCAAAAACTCATAAGTATCAATGGTTAGTGTGCTGTCAATTTATCCCATTTCAGATTGGCAAATAAAGAGACGGTTCAAAAAATAGTATAATGATATGACATTGTTCATAGTTAAGACATTGCAGAATATGACATTGTGCTGTAGTGGATAGGTTCACCACACCACTGGATTACGAATCAAGAACAAAATCATACATGTAGTGCAAAAGAATATCACTTGCTGTGTATAGTTTAATTTACATGGTATGAAGAAGGAACTTAGTTGTACAACTGAAAACTTAAATTGAGAAGGACAAACTTTTGTTTATGAACTACATTATACACTTTAAACATGCAATTTGATGCAAAAACCAAAAATAAACAGTTGTTGCAGTCATGCCTAACCAAATATACACAACAAAGTTTGAAGGCTTGAGAAGGACAAACTTACATTATTGGTGCCCTTGTCCATGCTGATGGGGGGGGGGGGCAATTCAAGGAGTTCATCACATAATCTTCTTCATAAGCATTGCCTTTACTCTACATTTTGTTAACAGTAAATATAGATGTGATAATATAAGAAAAAATGGAGAATATTTAAGATAAGATGAAGAGTGATGCTACATAACCAAGTAGCTATAAATGTAAGTATAGCGATACAGGCAAAAGGTACAACCAAGAGCAATGCAGAGCTAAACTTCTTCAGTACCATCGGTGTTATCCAACCTTAGGGTAAGAGTAAATATAGATCTGATGTGTAGAAAATGGAGAGCAAAGGAAAATAAGCTGCAGAGTGATGGTACATGAACAACTACATGTGAATATAAGTACACTGATAAAGGACAGCAGGTACTTACAAGAACAATGCAGAGCTAAAAAATTTCATTGGCATTGGATATATTCTACACTAATGTAACCATTCATACAGATTAGATAATTTGGAGCAAACAATTGATAAGAAAGCTATCATGCATACTGCTGTCACATAATGAACCAAGTATGTATGCAAGTACAGTGATATAGGACAACAAGTACTAACAAGAGCAAAGCAGCGGGCAGCATATTTGCGATATCATGTCATTCTTTTCAAACCAGAATTCTTCTTCGAGCAGATTTCCTACAAAAAAGATCCGTAAGGCACATGCGGAAAAGTAGAAGTTCAAATTGTCATATATAGTACCTCATCCTAGGAACGAGACCAGTGCATAACAAGGTTTTTCCATTCAATGTCTTCTAAATTTAGCACAAGAGACTTCACCGGAAATTTGTTTATAGACTTGCCATCAAAGTGTGATTTCCTTAGGTAACACCGATACTACTGCAATGCTTCCTTGAAAAGCGCAAGCAAGCTTTGATCATCATGACTATCCAGATTGACCCTCGCCTACTTACAACAATGTAATGTAAATCATTGATGTGTTCAATCAGCAGAAAACAGGAAAATAATCACCATGAATAATAGCACTTACACGTAAGTGGGACATGAAGATGTGAAAATGGTGTTTGTCTTCACTATAATCTTCCCATGATGGGAATATATGCACGTAGTCCCTAACAACATTGAAAGCATTGTCTTTTAAACTGGGAATAACTGGAATGGGGTTCCAATCTGCAAGAATTGGCCGTCTCTGCAGTTGGGATAGGTCTTCGGCCGGTGGACCTGCTGTACATTTTGTTGGAGTGGGATTTTTCTGTGGTATGGCTGGCCCTATGGTAACTGAAATCGGCATACCTTTTGCTGGAATGCAGGTCCTGTGTGGTGGGGCTAGTGGTGTGGCCAGTGAAGTATGGGTATAGTCAGCTGGAGTCGGTCCTATGTTTTGTGTCACCGGTTGTATAGCCAATATAAATGGGGTGCTATCTGATATCTCCGGCACCACCACCTTTTTCAAGTACTTTGCTTGTGCTCCTTCAGGTTCGGCAATCACCCTCTTCCTTTTTTATGTCTGATGCACAAGAACAACATTTGAGTGGAAAAATATGGTATGATGACAGATGGAATATGTATTGATAATGGATGGGCATGGCATCTCGACATATATGATGAGTAAACTAAGTAGATGGTGGTGCAACATAGTAGAAGAAATGCAAGACAACATATGCAACATACACGCAATCAATAAAACCTTGCCAAATTAGAACAGACACCTTGATGGGTGAACAGGACAGGTCATCTGCCTTTGACTCCTCGAGGTTAGAATAGCCATTAGGATCATATTCTAAACAAAAATCTACATGTGGGGAGCGTATGAGTTTCATTGCATCCAGAATGACACTCAATGCCTTGGTGCCAATTTTGTAAGTCATTGCAGTGTTCCACAATATTCTTCTGATGCGTGGATTCTGATATTCACTGTAATTAAGTATAATATCTGAGAACCATGAATACATAAATAGTAGTGAGATTATCTTTGTAATGTAGAGGATATTCTAATATAGGGGCGCCCCTGTAAATCCTTGTGTGCTATCACTGGATTCTGATGAGAGAGATCATGTGTGCTATAATATGGTGCGTGCATTAATATAATCTGGCACAAGTACACAAAAAATAGGCTCCAGAAGTAAGGATAGTTGGCAGATGATAGGTTCATAATGTACTGTATAGAGAGTTTATTGGCAAACCATGATAACAAGAGCACACAGCAAATAGGCAGATTGTAGTGTACATAAAAGGGGTACACCATAACCACGATATATAAATCGGGAGGAACTGGCTGGAAAATATAGTGTTGTATTGCTGCTACTAATTGAAATCCTATCCATCATGTACATGCCAACTCTATCAGCTGTTGACTGCAGATGTCCTTGCTCCCTTCCTGACAAGGAACATACTGTACATACCAAATACAGAATAACAAAAGAGGAACATGTTAAAGAACAGAAGAGGAAGCATATTCTTGAGGTTCCGCTTCATTACATACAATGTTGGTTGCCCACTCATGATGAATCACAGCGCCCAAAGAAATGCAATTCAATGTTGTCTCTCTATATGTGGCCACATGCATTTGGAAAATCAAGTGGGAGCATTACGTGACCAATTAAATGTGTGTCTGTTAACTAATATCATTATCATATCACAATTCGTATTTGAAGAAGTAAGCTTTGGACTTATGATTGGTGTGTTTAGCTTCAAGAGTGGACTGCTACTAGTGCGACACAAAGCAGCTGCACAGATCATAGTGTAGATATAACAGAAAACCATAAGCATCAGAGTAAAATCAGCAAAGTAGAACTTGCTGGAATATATGTGCTAGTATTGCCGGTATGGCTATAAAGGCTTCACATACCAGCTCTCTTCAACTGAAGGTGAGGTACTGTTAATATCAGTGTAACTCTCAAAGGCGACACAACTCCCCGGATTTCCTTGCAATTCTTATAGGATTCAAGTGGGCATGCCACTACAAATCAATTCATATGTTTACAAAATCCTACGAATCAAAGAGGCCCGAAGAGTTCAAAGTGTCCACCACAACCGACCGTATAGACCTCTGCACTGCAAATGTCCCTGCTTATCTTCACTACAAGGAACATACTGTACTACTATCATACTCCCTCTATTCCAAAATATAAGTCTTTGTAGAGATTTCCACTATGGATCACATACAGATGTATACAGATACATTTTAGAGTGTAGATTTACTCATTTTGCTCCATATGTAGTCCATGGTGGAATCTATACAACGACTTTCATTTAGGAACGGAGAGAGTACTTATTAAAGAAGAATGGAAGAGGAACATGCTAAAGAAGCGCACGGAAGGAAGTGCCTCCTTGTTATGCGAAAAAAATTATTCCTCCCGTTGACAGCTGGGACCCGTCAGATTTGGTGGCTGACTTGTGGGCCTACTAAGCGGACGTCTACGCAGGGCTTTGTCAATTTAATCAACAAACGATTCTAGCAGTTGGACCGTTGGATGTTAATCCAACAACCATGCTCCTTCTTCAACCTCTGTTCTTTCTCTTATCTCCCATGGGCGGCACCGCGTCAGTGCTGCTGCGCACCCGAACAAGTCAAGTTTCCCACTCCTCTCCATCTGCGACTTGACTGCCGCATCTTCCCCATCTCCGGGTCGTTCCAGTCTGGGGCCTCGCCATCATCCACCGGCCTTGGTGCGCTCGGCACGGTGTGGTCAACGAGGTTAACAACCAAGAATCATTAGAAGATGACTGTACATGAGAGGTTGATGCTACGTCTTGAGCTTGTGTTGGTTTTCCTTGAAGAGGAAAGGGTAATGCAGCAGAGTAGCGTAAGTATTTTCCTCAGTGTTTGAGAACCAAGCTATCAATCCAGTAGGAGGCTCCTCAAAAGTCCCACGCACCTACACAAACAAACAAAGAACTCGCAACCAACGCAATAAAGGGGTTGTCAATCCCTTCACGGCCACTTGCGAAAGTGAGATCTGATAGAGATAGTATGATAAGATAACTATATTTTTTTTGTATTTTATAATATAGATGCAAAAAGTAAAGATGCAAATAAAAGTAGATTGGAAGCAAATATGTTAAGAGATAGACCCAGGGGCCCTAGGTTTCACTAGAGGCTTCTCTCGAGATAGCATGATTATTATGGTGGGTGAACAAATTACTGTCGAGCAATTGATAGAAAAGCGAATAATTATGAAATTATCCAGGCATGATCATGTATATAGGCATGGACTCAACATTAGTCAAAAGAACTCATATACTTATTGCAAAAATTTAGAAGTCATCAAAAATCAAGTAATACGCGCATGCTCCTAGGGGGATAGATTGGTAGGAAAAGACCATCGCTCGTTCCCGACCGCCACTCATAAGGATGCACAAGCTAGGTACACTTCATGTTTCAAATTTGTTACACAACTTTAACCATATGTGCATGCTACGAGACTTGCTAACTTCAACACAAGCATTCTCTAAATTCATAATCACCCAACTATCATCACTTTAATATCACTACCTCCATATCTCAAAACAATTATCAAGTATCAAATTGATCATAGCATCCAATTCACTTCCTATGATAGTTTTTATTATACCCAACTTGGATGCCTACCATTCTAGGACCAATTTTGTAACCATAGCAAATACCATGCTGTTCTAAAAGACTCTCAAAATAATATAAGTGAAGCATGAGAGACTAGCAATTTCTACAAAGATAAGTCACCACCATGCTCTAAAAGATATAACTAAAGTACTAGAGCAAAAACTATCAAGCTCAAAAGATATAAGTGAAGCACAAAGCATATTCTAGCAAATTCTAATCAAGTAGGCTTCTCCCAAAAGGTGTGTACAGAAAGGATGATTGTGGTAAACTAAAAAGAAAATACTAATATAATACACGATGCTCCAAGCAAAACACATATCATGTGGCGAATAAAAATATAGCTCCAAGTAAAGTTATCAATGAACGAAGATGAAAGAGGGGATGTCTTCCCGGGGCATCCCCAAGCTTAGGCTTTCGGCTATCCTTGAATATCCTGGGGTGCCTTGGGAATCCCCAAGATTAGGCTCTTGCCACTCCTTATTCCATAGTCCATAAAAGCTTTACCCAAAACTTGAAAACTTCACAACACAAAACTCAACAGGAAATCTTATAAGCTCCGTTAGTGAAAAAAACCCACCACATAAGCTACTGTAATGAACTCATTATTTATTTATTTTGGTGTTAAACCTACTGTATTTCAACTTCTCTATGGTTTATAAACTATTTTACTAGCCATAGATGCATCAAAATAAGCAAACAACACACGAAAAACAGAAGCTGTCAAAAACAGAACAGTCTGTAGCAATCTGTAACTAACGCAAACTTATGGAACTCTAAAACTCCTACCAAAATAGGAAGTCCTGGACAATTTATCTATTGATCAGAAGAAAAAAGAATCAGCGCAAAATCACTTTTCTGTGATTTAACAAAATTAAGTTGGTGCGCGCAAAGTTTCTGTTTTTCAGCAGAATCAAATCAACTATCATCATAGGTTATCCTATAGATTCTACTTGGCACAAACACTAATTAAAAGATAAAAACACATCTAAACAGAAGGTAGATGCAAAATTTATTACTAAACAGGAACAAAAACAAAGAACACAAAGAAAATTGGGTTGCGTCCCAACTAGCGCTATCGTTTAACGCCCCTAGCTAGGCATAAAAGCGAAGATAGATCTAAGTAGCACCAGAATAATAGGATAGATCTTGAAAACTAATCTCATATTCTCTAAGTTCAGTGGCAAGTTTCCTTTGAGGCAAGCAAAATTAATCAAAAGGGCTAAATTTGACGGGGAAAAAGTCCCCAAGATCAATTAAGGAGGAATGGGTTCCTCCCTTGACCCTTCATAATGCACAATTAATTCATCACTAAAAGCATTCTTTTGGCAAAATCTCGTGAGCCTATACTCAAAGAGTATCCTAGCTCATTGTTTTGAAGGGAAAAATCATTATTAAGTTCATTAATTCTATCAACCAAGACATTGATAGGAACCTTTTTTCTAAGGTTTTCATTGAAAGCAATGTAGTCCGAAGATTGAAAACGCCTAAACTCCTCTTGATCATAGAGGACCGCCTCTATGGGAGGACGACCGGCATCCACCCTATAGTGCGTAAAGATTTCTTTGGCCTCTCTAATGATAAATCTGAACTCATGAGCCAGAAAGATAGTAACAGCGCGTCTAACAGAAGAATGCTCAATATTGGAAAATTCTAGAAAAATTCTTTGTATGCAAGGATGCATATGCATAAATTCTCTTTCAAGCTCTACTACAAGCATAGCGACAGCATCCGCTAGACTACTAGTTTTATGAATAATAGAACCACCCATGGAAGGCAAAGCACCGGCACAAGTAAAGAAATCTTGAATAACACCTTTTCCAATAATGTTACCACTACCGATTCGAAACTTTTTAGTATGCAAGATAGGGGGTTCATCGGTCGGAGCCTCTAAATTTTCCATGTTATCATTATTGTCCATATCAACGATAACTTCCCCAATTCCATACATAGCGACAAACAAGAGCAAGGGCGGAAGAAAGCAAGCAAAAGAGAGAGAGGAGGTGATTTGGAAAGAGAGGGCAAATAAAACGACAAAGGTGAAGTGGGGGAGAGGAAATGGAGAGGCAAATGGCAAATAATGTAAATGCGAGGGAGATGAGTTTGTGATGGGTACTTGGTATGTCTTGACTTGAGCGAAGACCTCCCCGGCAACGGCGCCAGAAATCCTTCTTACTACGTCTTGAGCTTGCGTTGGTTTTCCTTCAAGAGGAAAGGGTGATGCAGCAGAGTAGCATAAGTATTTCCCTCGGTGTTTGAGAACCAAGGTATCAATCCAGTAGGAGGCTCCTCAAAAATCCCACGCACCTACACAAACAAACAAAGAACTGGCAACCAACGCAATAAAGGGGTTGTCAATCCCTTCATGGCCACTTGCGAAAGTGAGATCTGATAGAGATAGTATGATAAGATAAATATATTTTTGGTATTTTATAATATAGATGCAAAAAGTAAAGATGCAAATAAAAGTAGATTGGAAGCAAATATGATAAGAGATAGACCCGGGGGCCATAGGTTTCACTAGAGGCTTCTCTCGAGATAGCATAAGTACTACGGTGGGTGAACAAATTACTGTCGAGCAATTGATAGAAAAGTGAATAATTATGTGATTATCTAGGCATGATCATGTATATAGGCATCACGTCCGCAACAAGTAGACCGACTCCTGCCTCCATCTACTACTATTACTCCACACATCGACCGACTCCTGCCTGCATCTAGAGTATTAAGTTCACAAAGAATAGAGTAACGCATTAAGCAAGATGACATGATGTAGAGGGATGAACTCATGCAATATGATATAAACCCCATCTTTTTATCCTCAATGGCAACAATACAATACGTGCCTTGCAACCCTTTTTGTCACTGGGTAAGGACACCGCAAGATTGAATCCAAAGCTAAGCACTTCTCCCATGGCAAGAAAGATCAATCTAGTAGGCCAAACCAAACTGATAATTCGAAGAGACTTGCAAAGATAACTCAACCATACATAAAAGAATTCAGAGAAGATTCAAATATTATTCATAGATAAACTTGATGATAAACCCACAATTCATCGGATCTCGACAAACACACCTCAAAAAGAGATTACATCAAATAGATCTCCACAAGAGAGGGGGAGAACATTGTATTGCGATCCAAAAGGAGAGAAGAAGCCATCTAGCTAATAACTATGGACCCATAGGTCTGTGGTAAACTACTCACAACTCATCGGAGGGGTAAGGATGTTGATGTAGAAGCCCTCCATGGTCGATTCCCCCTCCGGCAGAGTGCCGGCGAAGGCTTCAAGATGAGATCTCACAGATACAGAAGGTTACGGTGGTGGAAATTGTATTTCGTCTGCTCCCTGGATGTTTTCGGTGTACGTAGGCTTATATAGGAGGAAGAAGTACGTCGGTGGACACCCGAGGGGCCCACGAGACAGGGGCGCGCCCTATAGGGGGGGCACCCTCCTATCTCGTGGCCGCCTTGGCTGCTTCTTGACTTGCACTCCAAGTCCTCTGGATCACGTTCGTTCCAAAAATCACGCTCCCGAAGGTTTCATTCCGTTCGGACTCCATTTGATATTCCTTTTCTTCGAAATACTAAAATAGGCAAAAAAAAAACAGCAATACAGGCTGGGCCTCCGGTTAGTAGGTTAGTCCCAAAAATGATATAAATGTGTAAAATAAAGCCCATAAATATCCAAAAGGGGTAATATAATAGCATGGAACAATCAAAAATTATAGATACGTTGGAGACGTATCAGCTGACAATGGGGACGCACCACGCCCATGGACACATGCATGCAACTACATCCTTTTTACCCTGAAAAATAATGTTTTCTCCCCATGACTGCTGGGACCCACCATCTACATCTTTGCACGCAAGGAAGTGCATCCATATTACGGGCAAAAAAATGATTCACCCCCTGACTGCTGGGACCCACCAGCTACATCTTCGCACGCAAGGAAGTGCCTGACAGTCGGGACCCACCTGGTCAAAGCGTACGTAGCGTTATCATTCTGGTCGCGAACGTGTACATACATACTGGTCGATGTAGAGGCGTGCACGTGTCCTAGTAGAGGTGCGCACGTGTTATACTAGAGGCGCGCGCATAGCATGTACACGCACGTACAACGGCCAGGGTGCAAGAAAGAAAATACGGCCACATACGTACATACGGGCGGGGTCTTGAATGCCTACTTGCGCATACGTACGGCCAGAGCTCGTGTACATGGCTGGGTCGAAACTGAGAAAGTACGTCGTCGTCGTTTTCATGGGGAGGCAAAGGAATGCTTCGTGTTCATCGGGAAGGAACGGAACGCGTGCTGTTCATCGGGAGTCAACCGGCTTGGACGGAATAGCCGATGGAAACGAGGCCTGGCGTACCGCAGAACGGAGGAAACGGCCTTGTGTTCGACCGGTGCCACGTCTTGAGCTTGCGTTGGTTTTCCTTCAAGAGGAAAGGGTGATGCAGCAATAGTAGTGTAAGTATTTCCCCCAGTTTTTGAGAACCAAGGTATCAATCCAGTAGGAGGCTTCTCAGAAGTCCCACGCACCTACACAAACAAACAAAAAACTCGCAACCAACGCAATAAAGGGGTTGTCAATCCCTTCACGGCCACTTGCGAAAGTGAGATCTGATAGAGATAGTATGATAAGATAAATATATTTTTGGTATTTTATAATATAGATTGGAAAAGTAAAGATGCAAATAAAAGTAGATTGAAAGCTTATATAATAAAAGATAGACCCAGGGGGCATAGGTTTCACTAGTGGCTTCTCTCAAGATAGCATAAGTATTACGGTGGGTGAACAAATTACTGTTGAGAAATTGATAGAAAAGCGAATAATTATGAGATTATCTTGGCATGATCATGTATATATGCATCACATCCGTGACAAGTAGACCGACTCCTGCCTACATCTACTACTATTAATCCACACATCGACTGCTATCCAGCATGCATGTAGAGTATTAAGTTCATAAGAACAGAGTAACGCATTAAGAAAGATGACATGATGTAGAGGGATAAACTCAAGCAATATGATACAAACCCCATCTTTTTAACCTCGATAGCAACAATACAATACGTGCCTTGCAACCCCTGCTGTCACTGGGTAAGGACACTGCAAGATTGAAACCAAAGCTAAGCACTTCTCTCATGGCAAGAAAGATCAATCTAGTAGGCCAAACCAAACTGATAATTCGAAGAGACTTGCAAAGATAACTCAATCATACATAGAAGAATTCAGAGAAGATTAAAATATTATTCATAGATAAACTTGATGATAAACCCACAATTCATCGGATCTCGACAAACACACCTCAAAAAGAGATTACATCGAATAGATCTCCACAAGAGAGGGGGAGAACATTGTATTGCGATCCAAAAGGAGAGAAGAAGACATCTAGCTAATAACTATGGACCCATAGGTCTGTGGTAAACTACTCACAACTCATCGGAGGGGTAAGGATGTTGATGTAGAAGCCCTCCGTGGTCGATTCCCCCTCCGGCAGAGTGCCGGCGAAGGCTTCAAGATGAGATCTCACAGATACAGAAGGTTACGATGGTGGAAATTGTATTTCGTCTGTTCCCTGGATGTTTTCGGTGTACGTAGGCTTATATAGGAGGAAGAAGTACGTCGGTGGACACCCGAGGGGCCCACGAGACAGGGGAGCGCCCTATAGGGGGGGCACCCTCCTATCTCGTGGCCGCCTTGGCTGCTTCTTGACTTGCACTCCAAGTCCTCTGGATCACGTTCGTTCCAAAAATCACGCTCCCGAAGGTTTCATTCTGTTCGGACTCCGTTTGATATTCCTTTTCTTCGAAATACTAAAATAGGCAAAAAAACAGCAATACAGGCTGGGCCTCCGGTTAGTAGGTTAGTCCCAAAAATGATATAAATGTGTAAAATAAAGCCCATAAATATCCAAAAGGGGTAATATAATAGCATGGAACAATCAAAAATTATAGATACGTTGGAGACGTATCAGCTGATAATGGGGACGCACCACGCCCATGGACACATGCATGCAACTACATCCTTTTTACCCTGAAAAATAATGTTTTCTCCCCATGACTGCTGGGACCCACCATCTACATCTTTGCACGCAAGGAAGTGCATCCATATTACGGGCAAAAAAATGATTCACCCCCTGACTGCTGGGACCCACCAGCTACATCTTCGCACGCAAGGAAGTGCCTGACAGTCGGGACCCATCTGGTCAAAGCGTACGTAGCGTTATCATTCTGGTCGCGAACGTGTACATACATACTGGTCGATGTAGAGGCGTGCACGTGTCCTAGTAGAGGTGCGCACGTGTTGTACTAGAGGCGCGCGCATAGCATGTACACGCACGTACAACGGCCAGGGTGCAAGAAAGAAAATACGGCCACATACGTACATACGGGCGGGGTCTCGAATGCCTACTTGCGCATACGTACGGCCAGAGCTCGTGTACATGGCTGGGTCGAAACTGAGAAAGTACGTCGTCGTCGTTTTCACGGGGAGGAAAAGGAATGCTTCGTGTTCATTGGGAGGCAACGGAACGCGTGCTGTTCATCGGGAGTCAACCGGCTTGGACGGAATAGCCGATGGAAACGAGGCCTGGCGTACCGCAGAACGGAGGAAACGGCCTTGTGTTCGACCGGTGCCACGTCTTGAGCTTGCGTTGGTTTTCCTTCAAGAGGAAAGGGTGATGCAGCAATAGTAGTGTAAGTATTTCCCCCAGTTTTTGAGAACCAAGGTATCAATCCAGTAGGAGGCTTCTCAGAAGTCCCACGCACCTACACAAACAAACAAAAAACTCGCAACCAATGCAATAAAGGGGTTGTCAATCCCTTCACGGCCACTTGCGAAAGTGAGATCTGATAGAGATAGTATGATAAGATAAATATA
Organism: Triticum dicoccoides; assembly: GCF_002162155.2. NCBI lineage: Eukaryota > Viridiplantae > Streptophyta > Magnoliopsida > Poales > Poaceae > Triticum > Triticum dicoccoides. The sequence goes on from NC_041391.1 coordinate 628,435,865, forward strand.
TTTTTGGTATTTTATAATATAGATTGGAAAAGTAAAGATGCAAATAAAAGTAGATTGAAAGCTTATATAATAAAAGATAGACCCAGGGGGCATAGGTTTCACTAGTGGCTTCTCTCAAGATAGCATAAGTATTACGGTGGGTGAACAAATTACTGTTGAGAAATTGATAGAAAAGCGAATAATTATGAGATTATCTTGGCATGATCATGTATATATGCATCACATCCGTGACAAGTAGACCGACTCCTGCCTGCATCTACTACTATTAATCCACACATCGACTGCTATCCAGCATGCATGTAGAGTATTAAGTTCATAAGAACAGAGTAACGCATTAAGAAAGATGACATGATGTAGAGGGATAAACTCAAGCAATATGATATAAACCCCATCTTTTTAACCTCGATAGCAACAATACAATACGTGCCTTGCAACCCCTGCTGTCACTGGGTAAGGACACTGCAAGATTGAAACCAAAGCTAAGCACTTCTCTCATGGCAAGAAAGATCAATCTAGTAGGCCAAACCAAACTGATAATTCGAAGAGACTTGCAAAGATAACTCAATCATACATAAAATAATTCAGAGGAGATTCAAATATTTCTCATAGGTAAACTTGATCATAAACCCACAATTCATCGGATCTCGACAAACACACCGCAAAAAAGGGTTACATCTAATAGATCTCCACGAGAGAGGGGGAGAACATGGTATTGAGGTCCAAAAAGAGAGAAGAAGCCATATAGCTAATAACTATGGACCCGAATGTCTGTGGTAAACTACTCACAACTCATAGGAGGGGCTATGGTTTTGATGTAGAAGCCCTCCATGGTCAATTCCCTCTCCGGCGGAGCGCCGGCAAAGGCAACATGATGGGATCTCGCGGATACAGAAGGTTACGACGGTGGAAATTGTTTTTCGTTGGCTCCCTAGATATTTTCGGGGTACGTGGGTATATATAGGAGGAAGAAGTAGGTCGATGGCCGCCCCCTATAGGGGTGGGCGCGCCCTCCACCCTCGTGGCCGCCTCAATCGCTTCTTGACTTGCACTCCAAGTCCTCTGGTTCACGTTCGTTCCAAAAATCACGCTCCCGAAGGTTTCATTTAGTTTTGACTCTGTTTGATATTCTTTTTTTCGAAATACTGAAATAGGCAAAAAAAACAGCAATACGGGCTGGGCACCGGTTAGTAGGTTAGTCCCAAAAATGATATAAATGTGTTAAATAAAGCCCATAAACATCAAAAGGGGTAATATAATAGCATGGAACAATAAAAAATTATAGATACATTGGAGACATATCAAGCATCCCCAAGCTTAATTCCTGCTCGTCCTCGAGTAGGTAAATGATAAAAACAGAATTTTTGATGTGGAATGCTACCTAGCATAATTATCAATGTAATTTTCTTTACTGTGGCATGAATGTTCAGATCCAAATGATTCAAAATAAAAGTTCACATTGACAAAAGAAATAGTAATACTTCAAGCATACTAATCAAAGCAATCATGTCTTCTCAAAATAACATAGCAAAAGAAAGTCACCCTACAAAATCATATAGTTAGGCTATGCTTCATTTTCGTCACACAAAAATGTTCCCAAATTCTACACCCCTGATGACAAGCCAAGTAATTGTTTCGTACTTTAATCTCAAACTTTTTCAACTTTCACGCAATACATGAGCGTGAGCCATGGAGATAGCACTATGGGTGGAATAGAATATGATGATGGGGATTGTATGGAGAAGACAAAAAAGGAGAAAGTCTCACATTGACGAGGATAATCAACGGCTATGGAGATGCCCATCAATTGATGTCACCATGAGGAGTAGGGATTGCCATGCAACAAATGCACTAGAGCTACATATGTATGAAAGCTCAACAAAAGAAAACTAACCGGGTGTGCATCCAACTTGCTTGCTCATGAAGACCTAGGGCATTTGAGGAAGCCCATCGTAGGAATATACAACCCAAGTTCTATAATGAAAATTCCCACTAGTATATGAAAATGACAACATATGAGACTCACTATATGAAGAACATTGTGCTACTTTGAAGCACAATAAATGAGACTCGCTATATGATGGACAAGATGCTACTTTGAAGCACAAGTGTGGAAAAAGAGATAGTAACATTGCCCCTTTTTATTTATTTTCTTTTTATTTTTTTATTTTTTTTCTTTGGCCTTTTCTTTTTTCCTTTTAGGCCTTTCTTTTTTTTCTTTTTTTTCTTGGGACAATGCTCTAATAATGATGATGATCACACTTTTATTGATTTACAACATATGAATTACAACTCGAAACTAGAACAAGATATGACTCTATATGAATGCCTCCGGCGGTGTACCGGGATGGTGCAATGAATCAAGAGTGACATGTATGAAAAATTATGCATGGTGGCTTTGCCACAAATATGATGTCAACTACATGATCATGCAATGGAAATATGACAAAAGTAATGTGTCATGATGATAAACGGAATGGTGGAAAGTTGCATGGCAATATATCTCGGAAAGGCTATGGAAATGCCATAATAGGTAGGTATGGTGGCTGTTTTGAGGAAGATATAAGGAGGTTTATGTGTCATAGAGCGTATCATATCACGGGGTTTGCATGCACCAGCGAAGTTTGCACCAACTCTCAAGGTGAGAAAGGGCAATGCACGGTACCGAAGAGGCTAGCAATGGTGGAAAGGTAAAAGTGCGTATAATCCATGGACTCAACATTAGTCAAAAGAACTCATATACTTATTGCAAAAATTTAGAAGTCATCAAAAACCAAGCACTGTGCGCATGCTCCTAGAGGGATAGATTGGTAGAAAAAGACCATTGCTCGTCCCCGACCGCCACTCATAAGGATGCACAATCTAGGTACACTTCATGTTTCAAATTTGTTACTCAACTTTAACCATACGTGCATGCTACGGGACTTGCTAACTTCAACACAAGCATTCTTTAAATTCATAATCACCCAACTAGCATGACTTTAATATCACTACCTCCATCTCTCAACACAATTATCAAGTATCAAATTGATCATAACATCCAATTCACTTCCTATGATAGTTTTTATTATACCCAACTTGGATGCCTACCATTCTAGGACCAATTTTATAACCATAGCAAATACCATGATGTTCTAAGAGACTCTCAAAATAATATAAGTGAAGTATGAGAGACTAGCAATTTCTACAAAATTAAGCCACCGCCGTGCTCTAAAACATATAAGTGAAGTACTAGAGCAAAAACTATCTAGCTCAAAAGATATAAGTGAAGCACGTAGAGTATTCTAATAAATTCTAATCAAGTGGGCTTCTCCAAAAAAGGTGTGTACAGAAAGGATGGTAGTGGTAAACTAAAAATAAAATACTAATATCATACACGACGCTCCAAGCAAAACACATATCATATGGCGAATAAAAATATAGCTCCAAGTAAAGTTACCAATGAACGAAGACGAAAGAGGGGATGCCTTCCCGGGGCATCCCCAAGCTTAGGCTTTTGGCTATTCTTGAATATATTGGGGTGCCTTGGGCATCCCCAAGCTTAGGCTTTTTGCCACTCCTTATTCCATAGTCCATCAAATCTTTACCCAAAACTTGAAAACTTCACAACACAAAACTCAACAGGAAATCTCATAAGCTCCGTTAGTGAAAGAAAGCAAAACCACTACATAAGGTACTGCAATGAACTCATTCTTTATTTATTTTGGTGTTAAGCCTACGGTATTCCAAGTTCTGTATGGTTCATACCACTTAATACTAGCCATAGATGCATCAAAATAAGCAAACAACACATGAAAAACAGAATCTGTCAAAAACAGAACAGTCTGTAGAAATCTGTAACTAATGCAAACTTCTGGAACTGTAAATATCTTACCAAAATAGGTAGTCCTGGGAAATTGGTCTATTGATCAGAAGCAAAAAGAATCAATGCAAAATCACGTTTCTGTGATTTAACAAAACTACTTTCGTGCGTGCAAAGTTTCTGTTTTTCAGCAGAATCAAATTAACTATCACCATATGTTATCCTATAGGTTCTACTTGGCACAAACACTAATTAAAACATAAAAACACATCTAAACAAAAGGTAGATGCAAAATTTATTCCTAAACAGAAAAAAAACCAAAAAACACAAATAAAATTGGGTTGCCTCCCAACTAGCGCTATCGTTTAACGCCCCTAGCTAGGCATAAAAGCGAAGATAGATCTAAGTAGTGCCATCTTTGGCACTTGGAAAGAAAAGAGCAAATTTCCTTTCTATGGCATTCATCCTTCTATTTTGGGAAATCACATTTCCATTAATGGAGGAAGTAATATTAAGCACGTTACGGAAATTTGCATCTAAACTAGACTTCATATCTTTGATAATTTCGTTTTGATAAAAGCATAAGAGGGTGGTAGATTCAACTTTATCATTGATGGGATTCCCAAATATAGTTTTCATTCTTTCATGGGTATCTATAGCATCCCCTTCAAGAAAACCTTCTTCAAAAATAGAATCTAGAACTTGCTTCAAAGAAGCGGGTAAGCCAACATAGATTTTTTTAGGTAAACCTCAATTTGATATTGTGGTACATAGCTAGCCCGAATCCTTAATAACCTATCCCAAGCATCTTTTAAAGACTCATCAAGTAAATAATGAAAAATTCCAGAGTCATCATCATCAAAATCATTTAAGCACTCATTGGTGACCCCGCTGGGTCTATCTATAGCACCATTATTTATGAGCTTAGAGAGGATAGAGGGGCTATCCAAGGTACTAGAACCCTGGAAAGGACCCTTAGTTCTTTTTGATTCGGCCATGGCAACGGGAAGGCAAACGGAAAAGAGAGAGGAGAAGATTGGGAAAGAGAGGGCAAATAAAACGGCAAGGGTGAAGTGGGGGAGAGGAAACCGAGAGGCAAATGGCAAATAATGTAAATGCGAAGGAAATGAGCTTGTGATGGGTACTTGGTATGTCTTGACTTGAGCGAAGACCTCCCCAACAACGGCGCCAGAAATCCTTATTGCTACGTCTTGAGCTTGCGTTGGTTTTCCTTGAAGAGGAAAGGGTGACGCAGCAATAGTAGCGTAAATATTTCCCTCAGTTTTTGAGAACCAAGGTATCAATCCAGTAGGAGGCTCCTCAGAAGTCCCACGCACCTACACAAACAAACAAAGAACTCAACCAATGCAATAAAGGGGTTGTCAATCCCTTCACTGTCACTTGCGAAAGTGCGATCTGATAGAGATAGTATGATAAGATAAATATATTTTTGGTATTTTATAATATAGATTGGAAAATTAAAGATGCAAATAAAAGTAGTTGAAAGCTTATATGATAAAAGATAGACCCGGGGGCCATAGGTTTCACTAGTGGCTTCTCTCAAGATAGCATAAGTATTACAGTGGGTGAACAAATTACTGTCGAGCAATTGATTGAAAAGCGAATAATTATGAGATTATCTAGGCATGATCATGTATATAGGCATCACATCCGTGACAAGTAGACCGACTCCTGCCTGCATCTACTACTATTACTCCACACATCGACCGCTATCCAGCATGCATCTAGAGTATTAAGTTCATAAGAACAGAGTAACGAATTAAGAAAGATGACATGATGTAGAGGGATAAACTCAAGCAATATTATATAAACCCCATCTTTTTATTCTTGATGGCAACAATACAATACGTGTCTTGCAACCCCTGCTGTCACTAGGTAAGGACACCGCAAGATTGAACCCAAAGCTAAGCACTTCTCCCATGGCAAGAAAGATTGTGACACCCTCGATTCAATCGTACACTAATCATACACGCAAATGTGTACGATCAAGATCAAGGACTCACGGGAAGATATCACAACACAACTCTAGACACAAATTAAAATAATACAAGCTTTATATTACAAGCCAGGGGCCTCGAGGGCTCGAATACATAAGCTCGAAAACACAAGAGTCAGCGGAAGAAACAATATCTGAGTACAGACATGAGTTAGACAAGTGCCTTAAAAAGGCTAGCACAAAAGCACCTACGATCAAAAAGGCAAGGCCTCCTGCCTGGGAGCCTCCTAACTACTCTTGGTCATCCGCGGTCTCCGTCACATGGTAGTAGGCACCCTCGGGGTAGTAGCAGTCGTCAAAGGTGTCATCTGGCTCCTGGACTCCGTCATCTGGTTGCGTCATCCGAGAAGAATGGAAAAGGGGAAAAAGAGGGAGCAAAGCAACCATGAGTACTCATCCAAAGTACTCGCAAGCAAGGATCTACACTACATATGCAACATTATCAAAGGGAGGGCTGTATATGTGGACTCGGCTACAGAATGCTAGAAGAAAAGGGGGAAAAGCCTAGCCTATCGAAGACTAGCTTCTTCTCGAACCCACCATCTTGCAGCAACAGGAGGGAGTAGAGTAGCATAAAGTAAAGTAGTAGTAGTGTTATCAACCTCGGCCGGAGATCCTTTATCGACTCCCTGCGAGAAAGCAATCCCAGAGCCATACTATCCAATTATCACCTCATCACAATCCAATTCTCATCACAAGTATCCGGTTCTAGTTGTATCGATCAGGATACAACTCCAAGTGTCCGTTACTGTAGGACAGGCTATGCATAGATTAGTTCTTCCTTGCAGGGGTGCACCAACTTACCCACCACGCTCGATTGACTCCGGCCGGACACACTTTCCTGGGTCATGCCCGGCCTCGGCCAAACAATACGCCGCAACCCGACCTAGGCTTAATAGAGAGGTCAAGCACGCCGGACTAAACCTATGCCCCTAGGGGTCATGGGCCATCGCCCCGGGAACTCCTGCACGTTGCGTGGGCGGCCGGTGAGCAGACCTAGCTACCTCCCTAAAAAGGCAGGAGCTTACCAGTCCAACCCGGCGCGCGCCGCTCCGTCGCTGACGTCTATTAAGCTTCGGCTGATGTACATGACGCAGAACGCCCATACTATGCCCACGTGATGGTTAGTGCTATCATGCCAGAGGCCCCTCGGATCAAATATCCAAATCGTAGTGGATTGGGAACGCGCGGTAACAAGCAGAGACTCACGAAAGATGTGACCCCGTTGCCCCGTCTCGAGTACTTGCGGCAAGGGCTAAGAATGCCCGGCCACGCCTCGTAATTATCTCACGGGCACCTACCAGGTCAACCCGACTCCTCATCACTCGCAATTATGCTCGCGCGGGCACCCCTCAGGGTCGACCCGTCTTTAGGAACATGGTTCAGTGTAAAGTCATAGTAACCATAGTAACTGTGTGTTTAAACATCAAGGGGAAAACCCGAGGAATCACCCCCGGTGAATTCCACTCAATGTAATCATAAAGGTGAACGTAAGAGGAATCACCCCCGAGGTTCACACTTGAGGGGTTGCACGACAGAGTCATATCGGATGTGGTTAAGGTGGAATCACCCTCGATGACCACGACCGAATAGCTACACTACAGGGTTAACATCAGAAGTGATGTAGAGGTCTCACCCTCGGCACTCGATAGTAACCCAGCAGTGTCGAGCAACTAAGGGGAAAGTGATGTGCGGTGCCGGGGCCTGGTCTTCAATCCCGTTGATCGGGTCTTCAATGATGAAGCAGGGGCAACAAGGACAAGGTGGGGGCCACTGATGGATCACTAACCAACCTATACTAAGCAGTTTAGGATAAGCAGGTAAGGTACAAAAACAGATACAAAAGCAGGCTATGCATCAGAATAGGAGCATACAATAACAGTAGCAAAATCTAATGCAAGCATGAGAGAAAGGAATGGGCGATATCGGGATGATCAAAAAGGGGGGGCTTGCCTGGTTGCTCTGGCAAGGAGGGGTTGTCGTCGACGTAGTCGATCACAGGGGCGGCATCGGTCTCGGGGTCTATCGGAGAGAAGAGGGGGAAGAAACAGTAAATATAAAGCAAACATAGCATCACAAAGCATAACGTGGCAATATGTTGTGCCGGGAGTGACCTAACGTATGGCTACACGATATAGGTGAAGGGGGAATTCAACCGGGAATGTTTTCCCGGTTCCGAACCTGTGTCAGACAGATGACCGGAGGGGAAAAGTTCCATGTTCAGATAGTTAGAGGCATGTGACAGATGAACGGACCGCGTATTCAGATTCGTTGAATTTTTCTGAGCAACTTTCATATAGAAAACATTTTCTTCCGAGTTACGGTTTATTTTCTATGAATTTTCAAAGGTTAAAGCATTTTCTGGAATTATTTAAATTAACAGAAAATGAAATGTGATGCCAGCAGAGTGTCAGCATGACATCAGCAGGTCAACAGACCCGCTGACTGGTCAAACTGACCAGTGGGTCCTACCTGTCATACACAGAGGGCTAATAGTGGGTTATTTCAATTAAACATGGTTAATTAGCTGTCGGGCCCCACATGTCAGTGTCTATTTAGCTTAACTAATTATTTTTATTTGTAAAAACGTTTATTTAACAAAAAAATGCGGTGGGGCCCGCGTGTCAGTATCACTGTGTGCCCAGTCAACACAGTTGACCACGGTCAACGAGGTCAACTGGGGCCAGGGGGCCACGGGAGGTGACCCAGAGGCGGGCCCCAGGGGTGCCACGTCGGCGCCGTCGGGGTTTCACCGCCGGCGACCAAAACAGCGGCAGGGCTCGCTGGACTTCGCCGGAAAAACGCCACAGGGGGCCGTTTCGAGCGCGGCCGGGCTCGTTCGGACGCGGGAGGAGCGGCGCATCCAACTGTGACCTTAGCTCAGGCGGGGGCGGGCTGCAACGACGACGGCGTCGAGCGGGGCGGATGCCGGACTTCGGTCATCGTCGGGATCGGGGCTGGGGTGCGTTTGCAGGCAAACCAAGCGGCTAGACGAGGCCTACGCGGTGCGGTGAGCACGCTGGGCACTGGCCCGTGACCATTTGGTCACCGGAGTCTTGCCGGCGACGAGATCCGCGACGGAGAGTTCGGGCATCTCCAGCGACCACTACGGTGACGGAAACGCGCGGGAAGAGAGGGAGAAGGACGACGACTGCTCACCGGGCCCTGTAGTTGTGCTCAAATGGGCTCGGGGAGGCATGTCGTCACCGGAATCATCGCCGGAGTTGAAGATGGCCGTAGGGGAAGAAGAGGTCGTCGGGCTCGTCTCGGTGGCTTCCGGCTCCAATGGCTTGGATAGGACAACGCAGAGGACAACGGCGGAGCGCTACATCATCGGGGCGAGGCGAGAGGTCGACAGGGAGCGTGGGATCGACGGCGCGCGGCAGCGGCTCCCTCGGTGAGGGAGGAGAAGGGTGAGGGGGAGCGAGGAGGAATCTGGTGGGGAGAGGGAGAGGCGGAGCGGGGCAAGTGGGGAGGTGAGTGAGAGAGGCACCCGAGGCGTCGGGGGCGTGGAGGCCTTATCCTCCCCCTCGTCATCGACGGCGAGGCGGTCCGGGGCGACCGTGCCCCTGTAGCGACGGGGTCGGTCGAACAGGGAAGGCGACCCGGGGTAAGGTGGGCCGGCCAGTGTAATGGGCTAAAGCCCAGGGAGGCAGGGGGCTCTTTTCTCACTCTCCCCTCTTCTTTTTCTTTTTTATTTCTTTTTTTTGTTTTTCCAGCAGCTTTTGCATCTTCTTTTTAGACACTAATGACTTTGCAAAATTATGCCACTGGCCAAGATAATTTTCAAAGAATTATTGGGCACTGCCAAAAAAGATTGTGAGGCTTTAGAAATAGTTTGCCATTTTTATAAATTAAAAAGGCATTTAATTTATTTCTTAGGTCACTGTTTTAAGTAGTTTAGACCACTCAAACACTTTTCAAAAATGTTGGTTCATCACCAATATTACTGGTGGATTATTTGGCACATGATGAACATTTTAGTTTTCATGTTTGACCAATTTTGAATTTCACTCAGAATTTGAATTTGAGTTCAACTGGAATTTCAAAAAGATAAGAACAATGATGAACAAACACTTGTTTAGCAAAAGGATTATATTAACCCCAGGGATTACTATAGCATCATTACACCGGGGCGTTACAAAGATCAATCTAGTTGGCCAAACCAAAATGATAATTTGAAGAGACTTGCAAAGATAACTCAATCATACATAAAATAATTCAAAGGAGATTCAAATATTTCACATAGATAAACTTGATCATAAACCCATAATTCATCGGATCTCGACAAACACACCGCAAAAAGGGTTACATCGAATAGATCTCCACAAGAGAGGGGGAGAACATGGTATTGAGATCCAAAAAGAGAGAAGAAGCCATCTAGCTAATAACTATGGACCCGAAGGTCTGTGGTAAACTACTCACAACTCATCGGAGGGGCTATGGTGTTGATGTAGAAGCACTCCATGGTCGATTCCCCCTCCGGCGGAGCGCCGGCGAAGGCTCCAAGATGGGATCTCGCGGATACAGAAGGTTACGACGGTGGAAATTGTTTTTTGTTGGCTCCCTGGATGTTTTCGGGGTACGTGGGTATATATAGGAGGAAGAAGTAGGTCGGTGGCCGCCTGAGGGGCCCACGAGACAGGGGGCGCGCCCTATAGGGGTGGGCGCGCCCTCCACCCTCGTGGTCGCCTCGATCACTTCTTGACTTGCACTCTAAGTCATTTGGATCACGTTTGTTCCAAAAATCACGCTCCCGAAGGTTTCATTCTGTCTGGACTCCGTTTGATATTCCTTTTCTTCGAAATACTGAAATAGGCAAAAAAACAGCAATACGGGTTGGGCCTCCGGTTAGTAGGTTAGTCCCAAAAATGATATAAATATGTAAAATAAAGCCCATAAACATCCAAAAGGGGTAATATAATAGCATGGAACAATCAAAAACTATAGATACGTTGGAGACGTATCAACCGGCAGAGATCAAAACAGGATCCTGTTCATCGGGAGGGGTGTGGCGTACCGCAAAATAGAGGAAACGGACTTTTATTGGACCTCCTACAGTTGAAACAGGGTCGTGTTGATCGAGAGGGGTGTGGCGTACCGCAAAACAGAGGAAACCGACTTGTGTTGAAGCACTACGGTCGAAACGGGGGTCCTGTTCATCGGGAGGGGTGTGGCGTACCGCAAAACGGGACACCACGGGATACTGTTCATCTCCACCGGCAACCTCCTCCAGCCTCCACGGGTACTGTTCATCCACCGCCGACCTACTCCACCCTCCACCTGCGACTGTTCATCCACGGGCTCCTGTTCATCTAGCCTCCACCGGCTACTGTTCAACCATCCCTCTCCGCGGGGTCCTGTTCAACCACCCCTGCATGGGCTACTGTTCATGCAGCCCTCCACCGGCTGCTGTTCAACCAGCCCTCCATGGGGTCGTGTTCATTCAGCCCTCCACGGGGTCCTATTCATCCATGCCCAACCGGCTCGATCGATCGGGGTCCTGTTCATCCAGCGGCAACACCACGGGGTCCTATTCATCCAAACCCC
>NC_041391.1:628447666-628469528 GCF_002162155.2 Triticum dicoccoides
AACAATGCTCACTATTCACCAAGGGAAGGAGGCAGCAGGTTCGATCGGCTTCAGTTAGCAGCAGTAGCGAACAGAGGAATCGCTCGATTGGGTTTAGTTAACAGCCATAGATTGATTGCTCGGGTTCAGAAACGCGTAGCCTGCAGTGCAATCGCTCGGGTTCAGTTAGGCGAATGCCTCGCTCGGCTTCAGTTACAGCCCAACGCCTCGCACCCACGCGCGTACGTGTACAAGAGAAACGCGCATCACTCGGCCCACGACCACCCACCGTAACTGGGAACTCCCTGATATTTTCCTCGCTCTCGCTTCTACCACAATTTTTTTCGTCATGGATGGCCCAAAGAATGTCATGCAGCTGCGTCTCCGGCCCGCCCAGGACGAAAAGCCCATTTTCTATCATGATTTTTTGTCATAAAAGTAGGAGCCCACCACATCTACGATGATACCGGGTTTTGTCACAATTATCGTTATAGAAGTGTCATAAGCATGACAGAAAAAATATTCGTTCGGCCCAAAATGTCACGGATGTGTCTTTTTTGTAGTGTTGGTGTGAATGTTGCAACAATTTATGAACCACCTAGTTTTGTTAAACAAAAAAATAGAGGGGTAGCCTCATTAAAAAAAGGTCAAGCGGTCACAAGTATTTGATAGTAGAAAGTTTCGAATTTTTAACTGCAAACCGTAGAACAACTATTCTATGATATTTTCACTTATATAGACAACGTAATATATAAACCCCAAAGAAAAAAGTAATGAAATTCTAAATATATCCAATTCCATATTTGGGCAACTTCTATTGAAATCAAGAGAATTTTAAACTTTAGGAGTCAATGTCACTGATGCGATTCCACCCATTCCTTTAAAATTACCAATTCTTTTGCTTGATCATGTGTTTCAGAAGTGCAAGATCATGCTTGAGCATGAATTCCCAGGTGTTTTGACTTTGTACCTTTCTCATGAATACTCTTCCGTTGCTTTAAGTCAATATGGTCCAACAACATAATATGATGATGTCCAAGGCAATAGGCTTTGGTAATTTTTGACAAGCAAGCATTGTCTCATCATATGTTGAAGTTCCTCTCCATTTGTGATCAATGATGGTATCCCAACAATCTTGTGCAAAGGTGCATTCCGAAGACATATGCATCAAAGTTTCCTCAAGCTCTTAATTGTAAAAGAAAAATTCATAACAATCCAAATGCATAGATTTCATTTTGAGTAAATTTCTTGTATTAACTCTATCATGAAGCAACAACCAAAAATATATTTTGTGTCTGGCCCTGTAAAGACCGTTCCGTAGCCATTTGAGAATGATGTGTGCCTTTGTTCCTGTCATTAGGAAATTATACATTTCAATTGATGAATACATTTTGTTATTGCCTGGACACATCCATGTATCTAATGCATGATTGTTGGTGTGCTGGCCAATGTAGAGTTGAAGGTTAGTGGTTTGATCCAAAGCTCGATCTGAAAGTGGTGTATGAATATGCTCTGAGATATCATGTGAGTTGATCATGATGGCCAAACAATGGTACACTTGTATCAAATGAATGTAGTTTTGGGAAAACTTGATGCAAAGGCCTATCCACCCACGAATCAGGCTATACTTTAATTGTGCTTCCATTGCTAGCCTTGCAGGTTGCCACAATTTTGAAGAGAGGCAAGAACTTAAGATGAGCTTTGCACCGGCTTGACCTAACTAGTCTTGTACATGGTAGTTTAGTGGAACAGTATTTGTTCCAGATCAAATTAACCCAGGGATGGTTATCTTTGTTGAATTATTTTAGAGGTTTTTAATAAGTAGAGCTTTATTGTGTAGAGAAATATCCACAATTTCTAGTCCACCTGGTTCCCTAGGTTTGCAAACCTTGTCTCATGCAATTAAATTTGGGGCATGAATTAGCTTGTCCAAATTTTCTCCAAAATAAATGCTTGATATATTTAATTTGTTCAATGATACGTGCAGAAAAAGCTACTGCGCACATGAAAAATATTGGAAGGGGAAAAATAGATTTGATTACCTGCAACCTCCCATCACAGGATAACAAAGTGGAACATCCCGTCAAGCTGCACTTTGCTTGACAAAATTAGAGTGAAATCTTCATTTCGGAGTCTATATATGTGCACTAATAAGGAGGCCTAAATATGTGAAGGGGAAGTGCCCAAGTTTACATGATAGAAGCCCCAACAACTTATTGAGATTATGATCGACCACATTAATAGGCACAAGGAGAAATTTGCTATCGTTTATCTTAAGAGCAGTTTGAACAACAAAATGATCCCCCAAATGTTGACTTGTTGTTGATGCTCATCTAGTGGTCGGTTCATGATTGTATCATCTGTTTATTGAATGACTTGAAAATTTTAGTTTGCTTGGGAGTTAACTGGATCCTGAATAAGGTTGACCTGCATGGCTTCATTGAGAATTGATTGTAAAAGGTCAGCTGCGAATACAAAGATCAGAGGTGAAAAAGGGTCAAGTTATCTCACCCTCTTTTACATTTAAATTGCTTTCTAGGCATCAATTGAAGTATCACCTTTTGAAGTATATTTGCAAGAGCTTTGCGATGATCTTGATTGTACTTTTTAGCAATGAAATAGGTCTGAGCTCATCAAGGGTTTGTGGATTGTTTTGTTTGGGAATCAGTGTACTGAGTTATCCATTGATAGATTGTTAGTAAATTTTCCATGGTAGAAATCACCAATAAGCTAATAAAAATCTTATGATATAATATTCTAGCAATCCTTGAGAAAAGCACCATTAAATCCATCTGGCCCAGCACTATTGCAGGAATGCCTAGTAGTGGCGGGCGTCAAATGGCCAGCAGTGGCGGGCTCCAAATGGCCAACAATGGCGGGCCAGGCTCCCAGGGATGCCTGCCACTGACCTTCAGCCACTGCTATGATGCCATCAGTGGCGGACGGGCGCCCGCCACTATTAGAGTCCACCAGTGGCGGGCAGTGCTACTTTCCCACCATTGGTTTATGTTATTAGTTGTGGCGGGCCGTTCTTGTCACCCGGCACAATGACGCCCCTCCAGCCTTTCCAGCACCCGATACAAATAACCACATTACTACATACAACTTAAGTAATCGATCATACACATTGCATTTAACATAACAATAATCTAAACTTCATGCAAATAGATGTACGCATTAGTGTACAACAACTCATATTGCATCATTACTACAACAACACATACATACTAGACCTCATGATAACAACAATACCATAATGACAATGAGCTGGATAAAGATAATCAAATTCTTTACTCGTCCACTTGTCCACACGGTCTTGCAAACTTCATAGTTGATTTTCACTTTGTGGACATAACTCACATAATGATCCTCAACTTCTCTGCGGACTTAATTAGTACAATGATCCCTAGCTTCTTTTTTAGTCTTATATCCTTTGTAGAAGCTATTTTTTAAAATGTCAACTTGCTCCTTACATATCTCCCATGAATCATAAATTCCAAGATTCCTCCCGTCGTACACCACATACCAGTTCCATTTCATCTATCTAAATAAATAATGAAGCCAACAATTCAATTTCATAGTTATCCAATCACATAGAGCAAAGTCACATCATAATCTTCATTTATAGACGATACAAATCACCACGTTGCACGCTTCATTTGTAGTTCGAAAGCAAAAGTTTAGCTCCATCATTCGCATCGATCATATAGATCACATTAAAGCAATGCACTAGTTGTTCAGCTCCATCATGAGCTATCCTCGCCTTCTGTCATCTTCGTGATCTCGTCTTGGGTGCTCCTCGCAGCTTCGACGACTGCTCATGCACTCTCTGCGGTTGCTTGCGCACTCTTAGCGGCTGCTCTAGCACTCGCAGCGGTTTCTCTAGCGCTCTCAGAATATTCCTGAGTGCTCTTAGAATATGACTGAGTGCTCTCGGTGGCTGATCAAGCACTCTCGACATAGGCGAGCATGATCTCGGTGTACTGAGCCACCCTTGTGATGATGTCTACGACAGTAGGACCCCGTCTATGTGTGTAGGAGTCCTAACGAGGTGTCTTGGCTTCTTCATCTAAATCGCATTAAAAAAATTGTCATTCATATATAGCATTTAGAAAAAAACAGCATGACCTTTGATAGAATTTGGACATATTGAATGCCAGAAATTAAATGAAACGAAACTTAATCCACGCTTCGCAAAAACACTGGAACTCACTATGAATACACCTGCATCTATATGTGCTACTTTTGGTATAGCACACGCAATCAAT
This sequence comes from Triticum dicoccoides, assembly GCF_002162155.2. Classification (NCBI taxonomy): domain Eukaryota; kingdom Viridiplantae; phylum Streptophyta; class Magnoliopsida; order Poales; family Poaceae; genus Triticum; species Triticum dicoccoides. The sequence goes on from NC_041391.1 coordinate 628,451,914, forward strand.
TTTAAGACATTCACATATATGAAGATTCAATGATACATCATACAACAAATTTTAGCTACACTAATAAAAATATTGTACTAGATTTTTATCCATATGTTGTACATTTTAACTACACTAATAAAGAGAGAGAGAAAATCATACCACAAGTAACCATTGACAGAGAGGAGTGAGGTGTGCTTACGGGGCCGGAGTCGCAAGGGTGGTCGTATGAGGTGGAGGTCGATGGCGGAGGCGTCGGCGGACGGCGAGTTTGACGGAGACGAGCACGGTGCTGGATGCGGAGGAAAGCAGGGGCGACGGTCATGGGGAAGTAGTTCGAGGTAGTGTTGCACGGAGACGCCGATGAACTTCGAGGCAGGGACGGACAACACGGGCGACGAGGAAGATTGGCTCCTCGACGCCGTTCGAGGCGGCGCACCGCGACCTCTCCAGTGGCGACGAACGACGCCACGACGTTCCTGGCAGAGAGAGAGGAAGGGAGAAAGGGTTTGGGTGTAGAGTGAGATTTGAGTGGCACGGGGGTAGGTAATGTCTATATATAGAGTAGTGACGGGCGCGAGTAGTTGCCCGCTGTCGTGGTTCTAAGCCTGACAGTAGAGTGGGGGGTAGGTATGGAGAGGCAAGGTCCTAGCTATGGAGAGGTTGTAAGCACAAAGGATGTACGAGTTCAGGCCCTTCTCGGAAGAAGTAACAGCCCTACGTCTCGGAGCCCGGAGGCGGTCGAGTGGATTATGAATGTATGAATTACAAGGTGCCGAAGCCCTCTGCCTGTGGAGGAGGGTGGCTTATATAGAGTGCGCCAGGACCCTAGCCAGCCCACGCAGGAGAGGGTTTAAGGTGAGTTAAGTCTGGGGCGTTACTGGTAACGCCCCACATAAAGTGCCTTTACTATCATAAAGTCTACTTGATTACAGGCCGTTGCAGTGCAGAGTGCCTCTTGACCTCCTGGTGGTCGAGTGAGTCTTCGTGGTCGAGTCCTTCAGGCCAGTCGAGTGAATCCTCGTTGGTCGACTGGAAGGCGACCTCTTCTAAGGATGTCCTAGGGTAAGTTCCTTGGATCAGGTCCATGATCCTACCCTAGGTACACAACCCCATCATTAGCCCCCGAATGGATCGAGGCTTCGAGTGAAGAAGGAGTTGATGTCGTTTCCGATTAACCTTTGCGCTCCGGTTGTGCGCTGTTCTGAACCAAAGAATCCCTTTGTCGACAGGAAACAAATTGCCTTCAGTCAACTTGATCCATTCTGTTTTTGCGTCGAGTGATCTTTTAGGCTTCGACGACCTCCGAGCGACGGATCGCCGGAAACACCGCGCCTGACAGACTGATTTGTTGCTCGCGGATTCCGCGGGATGCGAAATTTTGGGGCGCGCGCGAAGCGGGGCGGACCGCGGCGCTCGGATGGGACGGGGCATGGACGCCTCGATCTCCGCGCCGCCTTTTTCGCCACGTATCCCGCCTGCATAACTGTTCCAGATATGATTAGATCGCCCGGGCCCGCCTGTCATCCACTCGGAAGGGACCTTATAAATGTGCCCGGCGAGGATTTCTGTGCTGCGCCTTAGCATTCTTCCCCTCTCTCTGCTTCCTTCCTCCCTGCTCAGCGTGCTCGCTCTCGCCCCCGCACCACTTTCCTTTGCGCATCTCGCCGGCGACCATGGCCAAGGAGAAGACGGCGGCGCTGGAGCGCGCAAAGAAGGCGTCGGCATCGGAGAAGGCGAAAGGAAGGTCCACCAGCCGCGGAGGGTCCTCGTCCAGATCCCGCCTGCCGAAGGGCTGGGTCCAAGGAGACTGGATCCAGTCGACTATCACGGAGAATGACCTCCTCGACATGGCCAACGAGGGCTTGATCCCCCACGGAGCTGCGAGGCTTCCGGGGAAGGAGTGGCAGCCCCAGCCAGAAGAGGGTGAGTGTGTTCTTTTGGCCACCCATGTTGATCGCGGGTTTTCCTTGCCACCGAGTGTTTTCTTTCGTGGCTTTTTGAACTTCTTCGGAGCGCAGCTCCACCACTTTACCCCAAACTCCATTGCCTATCTTGCCGCGTTCGTGTCCATGTGTGAGGGTTTCTTGGGCTGTCGACCGCATTGGGGTTTGTTCAAACATATATTCACGTGTCGATCTCAGACCGTGAAGAAGGCGAGCCCAGGTGATGAGAGAACCCGAGTCGTCCAAATGTGCGGAGGCCTGGGGATTCAGGTGAGGAATAAGAGCACCTTCCCGCCCATGACCTTTCCCGAGTCCGTCAGAGGCTGGCAGTCGACTTGGTTCTACTGCCAGGTCCAGTCGACGCCAGGGCAGTCGAGTGGACTCCCTCCGTTCACCATGGACCGAGTGAGCAAGCCTTCCCCTCTGAAGCTGATTCCGGAGGAGAAAGCTGACGTGAAGATGTTGATGGAGCGCGTGGTGCAGTTGGTTCGGGAGGGAGTGACGGGCATGGACCTCCTGGAGGTTTTCCTCAGGCGTCGCATCCAGCCTCTCTAGTTCCGGAGCCACTGCATGTGGTTGTACTGTGGGACCGAAGACGAGACTAGAGTCCATCCAGAAGCAGTCGACGATGTCACTCTGGAAAGATGGATGGTAGACGTCACCGGAAACAAGGACAACCCACGCGGAGCCAGAAGGATTCCTCCACTCGACCACAACAGTGATCCAAATAAAGTACACTTGCCCTGCTCTCCACTGCATTCTTGTCGCATTCATCTCTGTTTACTCTGCCGACTGGTCGACTGATCATTGTCTTGATATCTGCTAGGCCCTCACCGAGCTGTACTCGATGCCCAATGGGGCACAAACTCCGACTGAGGAGGGTGAGGCGAGTGGGGGCGAGAGCCAGGACGAGGAGGAATGGGACTCGGACATTGCAGGGGACGACGACGACGATGATGATGACGACGGCGATGATGATGATGCCGAAGACGAGGAGGAAGAGGAGGAGGTCGTGCCACCGCGCTCGGAAAGGCGGTCGAAGCTCGTCCACGACCCTTCGACTGAACGTGGCAAGGGGGTTGCGACGCAGTCGACCAAGTGCCCTAGGACCACTTCTCCAGCGGCGACTGAAAAGGCGCCGAAGCAGCCTAGGGGGGCTCCGCCAAAGCCGACCAAGCTCCTGCCGAAGATGAAGGTGTCCATCCCCACCATATCAGGGTAATTGTGCTGCTCATATTTTCTTATTCTGTGCGAACTTTATCTCTGGTCGACGCTGAAGTTAGTCGACTGATCCTTTGGAGTTGCAGTGCTGCTACTTCTGAGACCTCGGCCCGGGCTGATGACCACGAGATGGAGGATGCAGCAACCTCGAATCCAGGTACTGTGTTCTTAACACCATTCTTAGTCGACTGACACGCGATCTCTGATCCTGATCCTTCTCCGCAGCTCCACCCAACACTGTTATCAATCTCCCTGACGACGACGAGGATGAAGAACCACTGACACGCAGGAGGAGTCGGAAAGCGTCCGCCAGTAAGGTACCTCAGGATGTGACGGCGCCTGGGATTCTGACTATGGAGGAAGGGAACACCACTCGACACACGGTGTCCTTCGCAAATCCACTGACGAGTGCTCAGCAGCCCTCCCTCTTTACGACGCACCACGTCCCAGAGGACCAAGCTGGCGCAGCGAAGGAGGCAATACGCTAGGCGGGACTCATGATGGAGCAGCTGAAGACCATCCGGGACGCGAGCCAGGCAGCTTATGACGCCAGTTCTGCCCTCCAAAGCAATGTCCAGGTCAGTCGACCGCTGTTTGTTCTGTTGGATATGCTACCAAAAACTTTTCTTTTCCGGAATTTATATTAGTCACCCACTGGGTGTGTCGAATAAACTCCGTGTTAGCGGGGGCACGCGGAGTGCACCCGCTGGGTGTAGTCCCCAAGGCTAAGGCCGACTGCTGGCAGTCGGCTTTAGGCTTTATGACGTCAATTTTTCTTTCAGTCGACTATGTTGACTGGATTTCACAAACCGGTGGGGGCACGCTGAGTGCACCCACTGGGTGTAGTCCCCGAGACTGTGGTCGACTGCTTGCAGTTGATCACAGTCTTAGAGAATGCATCTCTCTCTTTTTTTTTTTGAGGTCGACTGGTCGACTTTGTCTTCAACAGGATTAGTGGGGGCACGCTGAGTGCACCCACTGGGTGTAGTCCCCGAGACTACGGTCGAATGCTTGTATTTGGCTGTAGTCTTAGAAACGTGTGTTTATCCCCTTTTTCACTCGGAAGTGAATTATATTTGACATTTAGTCGATTGGTTCTTCACAGAACTCCTGTGATCTTGTGGCTCGCTACTCAGAGCTGGAACAAAAACATACTCAAGTCGAGCTGAGCTTGAAGCTGGTTCAGGAGAAGCTGACAAAGGCAAAGGAGGAGACCGAAGGTATGTTTGGTGAGACCCTGACGACTGCTTTTCCCCTTGCTTGTTTCAGCATCTGATCTTGCTGTAACTTGCAGGTAAGGTAAGGGAGGCCCAGCAGAAGAAAGACCTTGAGCTAGCTGAGAAGATCAAGCTTGCTGACGAGAAGTTAGCTTCAGTCACCAAGCTCGAACAAGACAATACCAATCTGAAAGCTGCTCTTGGGATTGCCAACAAGGAGGTCAGTCGACTGAAAACTGACAAAGCTGCCCTGACCGACCAAGTCAGCAAATTGACTGAGAAGAAAACTGAACTGGAGGCCTTCCTGAGTGGCCTTGCCAAGAAGTTGTTCCTTATGCTTGAAGGTAGACCTCCATGTTTGGCAAATATTTCCAATTGTAGCTTTTTCCATTCGACTATCTCCTTGACTTAGTGATCACCCTTGCAGAATTTTGTCAAAACTTTGAAGAAGAAACCAGCCGACTGGAGCCAAACCTTGACCCCGTCAATTCTCCGGTGAACGACGAAGTTGCCATGGATGTTTTCCGACTGGAGTCTCGTGTTGCAGCTGTCGTGGACTATCTCGCAAGGCTGAAGGCCGCCACATCTCGCATCGACTCGACGCTCTGGCCTGAGGAGACACTTCAGAATGACCTTGAGTCGCTGATGGCCCGCTTGAACACGATCCCTGGTCGAGTGCAGGAGTGGAAGAAGTCCTCGGCTCGGTGTGGTGCAGATGTCGCTCTGTGTCTGGCCCGAGTCCACTGCAAAGATGCGCGAGAAGAGAAGCTGGCGGCCCTTCGGGTGGCCAATACCAAGAAGCACGACTTCAGATCCTTTATGGAAACTTTCCTTGCAGCTGCCACTCGGATCGCCGACGGGATTGACCTTGATGAATTTGTTGCACCTTCCAGCCCTCCACAGGAGGGGTAAAAAACTTCTTCTGGCTCGACGTTTTAAATTTGCCTCGGTATGCCGAGTGAAATTGTAACCGACAAACCTTAACAGGCTTGACGCCTGAGCACTTTCGGTTCCTTTAGATGTCGATTCAAACTTGGATTTGGTGCTTGAATACGATTGCCTTTGGCTCGGAATGTCTTTTGCAGGTTCAAAGCAAGGTGCCTGTGCTGCAATCGACTTATTCTTTAGTCCACTTAGACAAGCACTGGGCTGCAGCTAAGCCCTCCGAATGAGAGGGTTGCTCTCCACTTGGCAGGGTTTTTATACCTTAGGCGAGCGCTTGGACTGCAGCTAAGCCCCCGAGTGAGAGGGTTGCTCTTCACTCGGTAGGATTTTTGTAACTTAGGCGAGCACAGGGCTGCAGCTAAGCCCCCGAGTGAGAGGGTTGCTCTTCACTCGGTAGGATTTTCACAACTTAGGCGAGTGCTTGGACTGCAGCTAAGCCCCCGAGTGAGAGGGTTGCTCTTCACTCGGTAGGATTTTCACAACTTAGGCGAGTGCTTGGACTGCAGCTAAGCCCCCGAGTGAGAGGGTTGCTCTTCACTCGGTAGGATTTTTATAACTTAGGCGAAACGGATTCGCAGCTAAGCCTCCGAGTGGGAGCCTGGCTCACCACTCGGTAGGATTTTTATAACTTAGGCGAGTGCTTGGACTGCAGCTAAGCCCCCGAGTGAGAGGGTTGCTCTTCACTCGGTAGGATTTTCACAACTTAGGCGAGTGCTTGGACTGCAGCTAAGCCCCCGAGTGAGAGGGTTGCTCTTCACTCGGTAGGATTTTCACAACTTAGGCGAGTGCTTGGACTGCAGCTAAGCCCCCGAGTGAGAGGGTTGCTCTTCACTCGGTAGGATTTTTGTAACTTAGGCGAGCACAGGGCTGCAGCTAAGCCCCCGAGTAGAAGGCTGGCTTACCACTCGGTAGGATTTTGATAACTTAGGCGAAACGGATTCGCAGCTAAGCCTCTGAGTGGGAGTCTGGCTCACCACTCGGTAGGATTTTTACAAACTTAGGCGAAACGGATTCGCAACTAAGTCACCCACTGAGGGGAATTTTATTGGAAAATAAAAATAAAAAGTGACAGATATTGTGGAGGAACTATGACACTATTATTTTGAGGTCCATGAACTACAAAAGTACTTTATTGCAACTCATCCGAGTGATAAAACTTAAGTGTAAAATGGGCGGAGTAGCTCCGCGTTCCAAGCTCTGGGCTCGTCGATATTATGCTCGACGTTGTAGAGACGGTACGCCCCGTTGTGGAGAACCTTGGTGACGATGAAGGGGCCTTCCCAAGAAGGAGCAAGCTTGTGTGGTTTGTGCTGATCCACTCGGAGAACCAAATCCCCTTCCTGGAAGGCTCGACCTCTCACATTTCGGGCGTGGAAACGGCGCAGAACTTGTTGGTAGATGGTCGATCGGATCAGAGCCATCTCCCTTTCTTCCTCTAAAAGGTCGACTGCGTCCTGCCGCGCTTGTTCAGCTTCTGCTTCGTTGTAGATTTCAACTCGAGGAGCATTGTGGAGAAGATCACTCGGCAAGACTGCTTCAGCTCCATAGACCAAGATGAATGGAGTTCTTCCGGTCGACCGATTAGGCGTGGTCCGCAGTCCCCAGAGTACAGATGGAAGTTCGTCGACCCAAGCTCCAGCCGCGTGTTTGAGATCACGCATCAGTCGAGGCTTCAATCCCTTGAGAATCAGTCCATTAGCTCGCTCTGCTTGTCCATTCGACTGCGGATGGGCGACTGATGCGTAGTCGACCCGTGTGCCTTGGGAGTCGTAGAAAGCTCTGAATTCCTCTGAGTCAAAGTTCGACCCATTATCCGTAATGATGCTGTGCGGGACTCCATATCTGAATATTAGTTCCCTGATGAAGCTAACAGCAGTACCGGTGTCAAGGCTCTTGATTGGTTTAGCCTCGATCCACTTGGTGAACTTGTCGACTGCCACCAGTACATGCGTGAAGCCACTTCGTCCTGTTCTCAAAGGACCGATCATGTCCAGCCCCCAAACTGCAAAAGGCCAGACGAGTGGGATGGTCTTCAAAGCTGACGCAGGCTTGTGCGACATATTCGAGTAGAACTGACATCCCTCGCACTTATCTACTATCTCTTTTGCCATCTCATTCGCCTTGGGCCAGTAAAATCCGGCTCGGTATGCTTTGGCCACGATGGTCCGAGAGGACGCATGATGACCACAGGTCCCCGAGTGAATATCATTGAGGATGAGTCGACCTTCTTCTGGTGTTATGCACTTCTGACCGACTCCAGTCGCGCTTTCTCTGTATAATTGTCCTTTGATTACGGTAAAGGCCTTAGATCGATGGACGATCTGTCGAGCCTCTTCCTCATCCTCCGGAAGCTCTTTCCTCAAGATATATGCGACATACGGAATCGTCCAGTCGGGAATGACCACCAAAACCTCCATGATCAAGTCGACCACCACTGGGACTTCAACTTCAGTCGGATCTGTGGCGCCCTTGGGCTGCGGAGTTTCTTCGGTGAAAGGATCTTCTTTGACTGACGGAGTGTGTATATGCTCCAAGAACACACCACTCGGAATGGCTTCTCTCTTGGAACCTATCTTTGCTAGATCATCAGCTGCTTGATTTTTCAGTCGGGGTATATGATGGAGCTCCAACCCCTCGAACTTCTTCTCCAGCTTCCTCACTGCACTGCAGTATCCAGTCATGGCTGGGCTTCTCACGTCCCACTCTTTCATCACCTGATTGACCACTAAATCCGAGTCGCCATAGACCATTAGGCGACGGACGCCGAGTGAAATGGCCATGCGCAACCCATATAGGAGGGCCTCATATTCTGCCTCATTGTTGGAGGAATCAAAGTGAATCTGGAGCACATATCTGAGCTTATCTCCTCTGGGGGAAACCAGGACAACCCCAGCACCGGAACCATTCAACATCTTAGAGCCATCGAAAAACATGGTCCAATGCTCCGAGTGAACTTCAGTTGGCTGCTGTTGTTCAATCCACTCGGCGAGGAAATCTGCTATCGCCTGGGACTTAATGGCTTTCTTTGCCTCAAACTTGATATCAAGGGGAAGAAGTTCAATCGCCCATTTGGCCACTCGACCAGTTGCGTCTCTGTTGTGCAAAATCTCTGATAGTGGAGCGTCGCTGACGACTGTGATGGAATGGTCAGAGAAATAATGAGCAACCTTCTTTGTGGTCATGTATATTCCATACACAAGCTTCTGATAATGAGGATATCTCTGCTTGGATGGAGTCAAGACTTCAGACAAATAATATACTGGGCGCTGAACTTTTGAGAGCTTTTCCTTCTTCTTCCCGCTCGACCGTTAGCACAGTACTGACGACTTGTCCTGTGGCTGCGATGTAGAGCAACAGAGGCTCTTTGCTGATTGGAGCAGCAAGCACCGGCTGGGTGGAGAGCAGAGCTTTTAGCTCGGCAAACGCTGCATCAGCTTCTGGAGTCCACTCGAACTTGTCAGCCTTCTTCATCAGTCGGTAAAGAGGCAGTGCCTTTTCACCGAGTCGTGAGATGAATCGACTTAATGCGGCCAAGCATCCAGTAAGCTTCTGGACATCGTGCACTCGCACAGGGCGTTTCATTCGGAGAATAGTGCCAATCTTCTCTGGGTTAGCGTCGATTCCCCGTTCGGAAACGAGAAAACCGAGTAACTTGCCACCAGGAACTCCAAATGTGCACTTTGATGGATTGAGCTTGATATCATACCTTCTGAGGTTGGCAAATGTTTCGGCGAGGTCAGCGAGCAGGTCGGAACCTTTTCGTGACTTGACAACAATATCATCCATATAAGCTTCCACATTCCGACTAATTTGGGTGAGTAGACACTTCTGAATCATTCGCATAAATGTGGCTCCAGCATTCTTGAGGCCGAATGGCATGGTGATATAGCAGAAGCACCCGAATGGAGTGATGAAAGCTGTTTTTACCTCATCGGGCCCGTACAGACGGATCTGGTGGTACCCGGAGTAAGCATCTAAAAAAGACAACCTCTCGCATCCCGCGGTCGAGTCAACAATTTGATCTATGCGAGGGAGAGGAAAGTGATCTTTCGGGCAGGCCCGGTTGATGTGCTTGAAATCAATGCACATTCGGAGCGACTTGTCCTTCTTAGGAACCATGACGACATTAGCGAGCCACTCGGAGTGGTATATCTCTCGGATAAATCCTGCCGCCAACAGTCGAGCCACTTCTTCACCGATGGCCTTTCTCTTCTGGACGGCGGACCGCCGAAGATGCTCTTTGACTGGTTTTGCAGACGAGTCGACTCTTAGGCGATGCTCAGCCAGTCCCCTGGGAACACCTGGCATGTCAGCGGGCTTCCATGCAAAAATGTCCCAGTTCTCACGGAGGAACTGGATGAGCGCTTCTTCCTATTTTGGGTCGAGTGTTGTGGAGATGCGGGTCGGAGCTGCTTTGGGGTCGGTCGGGTGAATGTGAACAGGCTTCGTCTCACCGGACGACTGGAATGCAGACTCTGTGGCGGGCTTCTTGGATCGCAGCAAGTCACTCGGATCTGCGTTTTGCTTGTATTCTACGAACTCGACCGCTGTCACTTGGGAATCGGCAATCTTGGAGCCCTTCTGAAAGCACTCCTCTGCCTTTTTCCTATCACCGGTGACAGTGATCACACCTTTGGGACCGGGCATCTTCAATTTGAGGTACACGTAACATGGTCGAGCCATGAACCGTGCATAGGCTGGTCTCCCCAAAATGGCATGATATGCACTTTGAAAATCCACGACCTCAAACGTCAACTTTTCTTTGCGAAAATGCTTCGAATCACCAAACACTACGTCCAAAGCTATCTGGCCGAGTGACTCGGCCTTCTTCCCTGGTATAACTCCATGGAAGCTCATGTTACTAGTGCTCAGTCGGGACATCGGAATGCCCATACCTTTCAATGTGTCTGCATACAATAAGTTCAGCCCACTTCCACCATCCATCAGCACCTTTGTCAGTCGAGTGCCTTCGACAACTGGATCGACCACCAACGCTTGCCTCCCGGGGGTGGCAATATGAGTCGGGTGATCAGATTGGTCGAATGTGATGGGTGTTTGAGACCACTTCAGATAATTTGCCTTTGCTGGGGCAACCATGTTCACCTCTCGGTTAATCACTTTCAGTCGACTTCTGCTTTCCACATCTGCAAAGATCATCAGAGTGGAGTTGATATGCGGATATCCTCCCTCACTGTCCTCTTTGTCTTCGGCCTTGTCCGACTCCTTCTCCTTGTCCTTAGACTGTTTTCCCTGAAACTGCTGGATCAGGAGTCGACATTGGCGAGTGGTGTGCTTTGGGTAAATGATATTCCCCTCTTCATCTTTCTTCGTGTGAATGTGACACGGCATATCCATCACGTCATTCCCTTCTTTATCCTTTACCTTCTTGGGGTTCCAGGATCCTTTTGGTTTCCCCTTAAACTTTCCTTGAGTCACGGCCAGAGCCTCTCCAGGAGCTGCCGGTTCAGCCTTCCGCTTCTGTTTCCGACTGGTGTTTCCTTTTTCCGACTGACTCGGCTTGTGCTTGCCGCTTCGGAGTCGGTCTTCTTCTTCGCAGTTGGCGTACTTGGTAGCAATCTCCATCATCCGACTCAAGGTCATGTCACCGGTTCGACCAAATTTCAAACTCAGTTCTCTGTTCTTGACGCCGTCTTTGAAGGCGCATACTGCCTGATGATCAGAGACATTTTCCACAGTGTGGTGCAAAGTGATCCACCTCTGAATATACTCTCTGAGAGTCTCATTAGTTTTCTGCACGCAGACTTGCAACTCTGTCAATCCCGCTGGTCGCTTGCAAGTCCCTTCAAACGTTCTGACGAACACTCGGGACAGATCTTCCCAAGTGTAAATGCTGCTAGGAGGTAATTGAGTCAACCATGCCCTGGCAGAACCTTCCAACATGAGGGGCAAATTCTTCATGGCCACCTCGTCGTTCCCACCACCGATCTGAACTGCCACTCGGTAGTCTTCAAGCCAAGTTTCAGGCTTAGACTCACCAGTGAACTTGCTGACTCCTGTTGCCAACCTAAAATTGGGGGGGATAATTGCGGCTCTGATAGCTCTGCTGAAACATTCAGGACCAGAAACATGTACTCGACTGCTCGTGGGTACACCTCTGTCGAGTGCGCCTCGATGGGCTCTGTTCCGGTCGACCAACCCTTGCACGATAATGGATCGCGCGTCGAAGCCTGGCTCTCTGGGGTCAACTGGAACCCTACGCCCTGTACTGTACTGACGCCTATCATCTGGCTGCCGAGGAGCGTAAGACCCACCCCTCGGAGGGGAATAGGGCACTCGACGCCTATCATCTCGGTCGAGTCTGTCGCCATATTGATCTCGCCGATTCTCACGCCCTTCGCGCCGCGGAGGCGATTTGGGGCTGTGAGCCGACTGAACCGTATTCACAGTGACAGATCGACTGTGAATTCTGTTGCGCGACTGAGACACGACTGAATTCTGATCTCCTGCTGCCCGGAGCAGATCCCTGATTTGCAGCAAACCTCTGCCAGCTTCCGACTGCGAAGGCTGAATGGACTCTGCTATACGGGTCGCAGCTGCTAAATTCTGAATTGGGGTTCGATATACCTGAGTCGGCGGGAAGAATTGACGTCGACTGGTGTCGGGAACTCGTTGCTGCGCGCGCTCGTCGAGTGCTCGCTGAAGGTTCTCCAGTCGAGTGCGCTCGGCCAAATTGGCCAGACGCGCCTCCTCCAAGGCACGAGCCTCGGGGGTTTCTCCTGCGATGGGAATACGCAGGGGATCCTCGTTCCTGCGGCGAAGCTCTTCTCTTTGCAGAGAGTCGAGTGGCTCGGGCTGGTACTCTTCGTAGTCTCGTGCAGGGTCGCCGCCGTCACCTGCTCCACCACCACGGGCGAAGCCAGGAGGGCTGTGGGGCCCGTCGACCATCAAGATTTCCGCCGCTGGATCACTGCTTCCGCACTCGGATGCAGTCTCTCCGGAGCCAGTCGACTGATCGAACAAGCCGTAGAGAGATTCGTTGGGCTCGATTGCCGCAACTTGTGTAGTGGCCGATCGGCGAGCCACCGCGTGACTCACCCATCGCTGAAGCCTCGACCGGCCTGAGCGCTTGCGCTGGCGGGAGACCGGGAGGGTGGATGATGGAGGAGCCGACCGATACTGGGTCGACGGTTGCCGCAGCAGAACTCCGCGGACACATGCGCGAAAATGCGTCGCACCGCGGACGGGGAGCGCGTCTACGTCGAGTGGAGCCTCCTGGAGCCATGCGGAGTCGTCGGCGATGAAGGTGAGGGTGCCGAGACGGATCTCTTGACCCTTGACCAAAACTCCAGCAGACACCATGATGAGAGTACTCGGAAGAATCGCAACTTCTCCACAAATCGCTAAAACACCGGCCCCATGGTGGGCGCCAACTATCGTGGTTCTAAGCCTGACAGTAGAGTGGGGGGTAGGTATGGAGAGGCAAGGTCCTAGCTATGGAGAGGTTGTAAGCACAAAGGATGTACGAGTTCAGGCCCTTCTCGGAAGAAGTAACAGCCCTACGTCTCGGAGCCCGGAGGCGGTCGAGTGGATTATGAATGTATGAATTACAAGGTGCCGAACCCCTCTGCCTGTGGAGGAGGGTGGCTTATATAGAGTGTGCCAGGACCCTAGCCAGCCCACGCAGGAGAGGGTTTAAGGTGAGTTAAGTCTGGGGCGTTACTGGTAACGCCCCACATAAAGTGCCTTTACTATCATAAAGTCTACTTGATTACAGGCCGTTGCAGTGCAGAGTGCCTCTTGACCTCCTGGTGGTCGAGTGAGTCTTCGTGGTCGAGTCCTTCAGGCCAGTCGAGTGAATCCTCGTTGGTCGACTGGAAGGCGACCTCTTCTAAGGATGTCCTAGGGTAAGTTCCTTGGATCAGGTCCATGATCCTACCCTAGGTACACAACCCCATCACCCGCCACCCGAGTATAAGCGTGGGAGGTGGCTATGTAACCAAATATAGCTGTGGTGGGCGACTGCTAAAACTCACCACCCGCGGCCTAAAACTATTTGAAAATGGTTGGTGCCTGGCTGCCCAAATATAGTTGTGGCGGGCAACTAAAGCTGCCCGCCACACATATGAAAGCGAACTGTGGCGGGTGACAGACTTCACCCGCCATGGTAGCTTGCCAGTGAGGAAGAAATTAGAAAACGCAGAGCTGAGGCGGGTAATCTTCGCCGCCCGCCACAACTACTCGCTTAGCAGTGGAGAGCTTACTTTAGGACTCGCCACTGCTTTCTTTCAAAATTAACCGTGGCGGGTGCCCCGCCCCGCCCGCCAGTATTTGGGCTTCACCTACAAGCTCTTTCCCGGTAGTGCAGGAGCCTTGTCAGAAGTCAAAAATTTGATGACATCATCAATTTCAGTTTTAGTGAAAGGTTCTTCCAACTACCTCAACTGGTCATTGCTTGGTAAGATACTGGGCAGGTGGAACAATTGAAACTAGGTGTAGAGGTGCTAAGTGTTTCTTTAAAAGCTCTCAAAGAATAGTTGATTTTGCATGATATTCAATGTGGTCCTGTTGATGTTCATCTTTTAGCATGGAAATGTGACCATTCTTATACTTTACAGTGGCTTTTGCTTGGAATTTTGTGTGTGTTGCCATATCCAAATATGACACATCCAATTGTTTTTGTTTGCTTCCTATAAGTACTTCGATAATCAAGTAAATTGCTCAGGTGATTCTTAAAAATGATCCTTCCATTCCACTCTGGAGTGCTAAGAGGTATGTATTCTTCCAATAATAAAATCAACTCGTTGGAGTATTTGATGAATTGTGCAAGATTATAGAAAATTTTGGGCCAAATCTTTAATCCCATCCTTAATCTTTAGAATTTTGTTGTGATCTTTTTAGCACTATAATTATCTTGCACTTCCTGCACCCGGGTGCTCTAAACCACCTCTTTGAATTTAGGTATTTATAGCCAAAAGCATTCAAATATGAAGATGTTTGCTTTTGGAATGTTAGTGCCGACATGTATGATCCATGGCACATGATTTGAGATTGGCTTCGCAAGACTAAATGCATAAGTATTTGGGTAATTTAAGGTCCATGATTCTCAGGAGAAGCACCAATCCAGTTTCCCAAGCATAGAAGCTTCTTGCATATTACTCCAAGTGAATTTTCTTTCTTTTAGGGGCATTTTAATCAATCCTAGAGCACTTATATATAGATGCATTGAAATTCATCATATCTTGTAAATTGCCACCATGTCTGTTTCTATCATCAAGGTATCTTATGTAGTTGAAATCTCCCACTATTAAGCGATCTATATCATTAGGCATTTGTATATTTTGAAATCAATCAATGAAGCCGCTCTCTCATTAGGCATCTGTATATTTTGAAATTAAAATATGAAATAAGATGACACTACTAGAGAAAAGCTTACCAGTAGCGCTCGTTTTTGTGCTACCAGTAGCGCGGGAACCAGCGCTATTGCTACGGCCAGCGCTACTGCTAACATTTATGTTTTTTTTAATATTTTGGCGTTGTACATGTTTAAACAGATATATCTTTTATACAATAATAACTCATCATGAACTAGTCTGTTTAAATAGCATATTCATTACCAGTAGTCATCACCACCAAACAATGTTCGTCAATGAGACATCATATATATAACAAGTTGGTCACTAGTCATAATCACAACTCCTCATCCTCCTCATCAACTCTAACACATTATAGCACATAATAACACATTCTACCTAGGACCTACTCCTCTCATAGGACCTACTCTACCCTCTCTTAGGTAAAATATCATAAAACAAGATAGGCATTGACTCTTCATTAAGGAAACTGGACTCTCCATAATGAAGAACGGAGATCATCCTATCTCCAAGTCTTGGCCTACGCACAATGTTGCTTCCAAGTAGCTCTCTACGATGGTTGAAACATTTTTTCCAATCATTTATTATCATGGCTTCCTCGCTTTTAGAAATCTGGTATGGACAAGAGTGATGTGGATACTGCGGTTGACCTGGCCGTGGTGGGCGTAAGCTCATAACATCAACGCGATCTCTTGGCAACATCAGATGAGGCACACAATCCATCAGGATTTTCTGTTCAAAAACATAATAATAACTTTGTAGTTAGCAATGTAGTTTAGTTTTAGAAAAATTTATGCAAAAGATGCACGGATGTCGTAATAGTAGAAAATCTTACCATGCTATCTCCATTGATGTTACTGTAGCACACCGCGTGCACTAGTGGCACATATTGACCATAATTTTGAGGATTCGATAATAGTTATTGTAATTCTCAAGATCAGTAAAAAATGCGATAAGACCATCTTTCTCCTTATAAGTTAATTGTGCTTCATCATTGTAGTAGTAGGTTCTGTCTACCATCTTCCGTACATTTTTCGAAGAATGAAAATAAGTTGTCAATGGAAATAAGCTGTCAAATATTTTGAAATAAACAATATAAATTACTTAGTAAATATGTTTAAAAAACTCACACAGCGATAGAACTGGAAGCGTGTCAACAAGGACCCAAATGGTCATATCATTTTCGTCGATGTCAGGATCACCAAGATCGAAGGTGAGAAGCATACCCTCATGAAAATCATACGCCTTGGAAAGGGCTTCCCAATTCGGGCAACCAAAATTGGATGAGTTCACAGAATTGTATAGCTTTACAGCAAAATCATAACCATATGATGGGTCCTTAGTTGAATTATCTTTGTCTCGATGCTTTCATGATCTTCAAAACCCATCTTCTCCAAGACATAGCGTCTTGCATGGCATGGGATAAGCTAGTCGAATTGTAAAAGACGGAAATTATACATTGAAGAAGCAGAGAAGTCGTGCAAAAATAACAAAAAACACTTGTCATCATTGCGTACCGTATCAACATCAAAGGTCTCTTGGAGCTTGATGCTGAAGCGCGGACCTTCTACCAGGTGAGGCCTGTCGCACAAACTGCGCTCATCTTCGCAGTAATCGCACATAGCGAATTCCCTTTCGTCGTCAGACATTTCCTAATAGGTAATTAATAATCCATCATCGAATACATATATAGTAGTTTGTAGCAAAGATCATCATATAACAACTAAAACACCTAAAATTTGTAGTTTGTAGTAGTTTGTAGCAAAGATCATCATATAATCCATCATGAATACATATATAATAGTTTGTAGCACAAACCGCGCTCATCTTTTGCATTCAATAAGCAAATAACTAATAGGTAATTAATAATCCATCATTGAATACATATATAGTAGTTTGTAGCAAAGATCATCATATAATATCACTAATACATCTCGAATAATAGCTCCTCTAGGTTCAGTGGGCCGCGGTGGACACCCAAATAGAAGGAACCATCACCGGATCATAGCTCCGGTGAGATCCCCAAAGAATCTGCCAGGTATTGGAGAACCGGCCGTTCACCAACGCAACCAAGTAGCGCTGGACGTGCGCGTTCTCCTCCGTGACACGGTGTTGTACCACCTGCGCGGTGGACTCAAGCCTCTCCACCGATACAGGCCCAAGTGACCGCCACCAAAGAAGCTCCGGGTCGACGACGGGATGGCTCCTCACTAAGGTGCGCTAACCAGAAGGTAGCACAACCCAGTACCAGCCAGGCGGAGCCCAGTACCGGACATGGCCCCTCGGCTCAACCAGGAGTCCTCCGCCGAGTCGACGACGAGGATGCGGGATAGGCATCGTCGACATCGAGAACAAAATGCTTAATTATGAATACAAAATTAGTAAACATTTAGCAAAAATTGGCATGACCTTTGCTAAAGACAGGACCAATCGAGCGCCTGAAATTTGCCAGAACGTAAACGAATCGACATTCTGGCAAAACATAGGCCACTCGGAAAAATATGACATGTCCAAAATGTGACATGTTCAAAATATGATATGTCCAGTGCAAATTTGCATATAACAGGAAAAATTGCTTTAACTAAAAAAATAACAACAATTGCTTTAACTAAAAAATACCTAGAATTCTGTTAACTACACCTAAAACAACTAAAACACCTAAAATTCTGTTAACCACACCTAAAACAACTAAACCACCTAAAATTCTGTTAACTACACCTAAAACAACTAAAACACCTAAAACTCTTTTAAATACACTTAAAACAAATTCAATATTATTCTAAGAACACCTACATTATTCTAAGAACCTACATTTTTAACTAAAACACCTAAAAATTTAACTAAAACACCTACATTATTCTAAGAACCTACATTTTTTCAACTAGGATTCAAAATAATTAACTACTCTCTAATAACTATAACTAGGGAGGGAGGGAGGAGGAGGAAGGAGGGAGGAGTACCTCTCGGTGGAGGAG
>NC_041391.1:628470062-628482034 GCF_002162155.2 Triticum dicoccoides
CGGGGGAGGGCGGCCGGAGTAGGATGCGGGGGCGGCAGCCGGATCGGGGGACGACTGAGGGATTCGATCTGGAAGCAGAGGTGGGCTTAGCGGCAGCGCGAGGGAGGAGGCCCAGCGCTATAGCTAAAGCTGCAATGGGGGGCCGACAGCGTGGCCCATTAGCAGTAGCGCTGGCCGTGAAATCCAACGCTACTGCTAACGTGCGCTTGTAGAGCTGGTGCTGGCCGGCGCTACTGCTAAATAGGAGTAGCGAGGGGTATCTAACCAACGCTACTGCTAAATGTCTACCTATAAGTATTTTCCTAGTAGTGTGAGGTTGTTATGAACGAGCAGGAGGAAAGAAATAAATAATTTTTGGTCCATTCACACATATTATATTTTTCTATTTTTCTATTTGAGGTGGTACTAAATTTTTCAAATTAAAACTAAAAGAAGGAGTAAATGTGGTTGTTATGAACCAGTAGGAAGGAAAGGAATAAATTCATATGGTAATGTGCACAAGAAGGAAAGGAAATATATGGCTGCATGGGCCGATGGAAAAGAGAGAAGACTGATTAAATAAATGGGTTCAGAAAGAAATCTTTACCTAATAATAAAGCAAATTAGGTTTCTTTCGTCCGTCATGCCATTTTTCAGAAAAGTCCCTCTATTTTAGAGAATTCAACCCGCAGTCCTGTTTTAAGTTAAAACGAATCGTTATTTTCGTATTTTACTCAAAAGTCCATGTCTTTTCTTGAAATCAACCCGCTGTCCGGATTTAAGTCACACCTGAACCGTTATTTTACATTTTTCGAAACCCCCCCTGATGTTTTAGGTAATTCATCCGCGGATCATATTTAAGTCAAACAAATGCTTTTTAAAATCATCAATATCTTTTAAACTGTGACTCCGATTTGAACATGTTATATATGAAATTTGATTAGAAAAATATGTAGAATATAAATATGAGATTATTTTTACCTTTTAAGTATCTTTAAATATTATTTTGGAATATATTTGAGTCAAACCAAATGATTTTCTAAATTATCTGTATCTTTTAAACCGTAACTTCGATTTTAACATATTATATATGAAATTTTATTAGAAAAATGTGTGGAATCTAAATATGGTGTTAATTTTACCTGTTAAATATTTTTAAAATATTGTTATGGAAGCAAACTTATAATTTTTAGCGCAAGATCCATTTTTTCATACCGGTGGCGATCTGGATTGCAAATAAACACTCCACTATAACCATATACGGAAAAGAAATCATCGATAACTACACGTGCATACCTCTGAAAAATGTCACAAGGGAAAACAACAGATTTCTCTGAAGGAAATATGCCCTAGAGGCAATAATAAAGTTATTATTTATTTCCTTATAATCATGATAAATGTTTATTATTCATGCTAGAATTGTATTTACCGGAAACATAATACATGTGTGAATACATAGACAAACAGAGTGTCACTAGTATGCCTCTACTTGACTAGCTCGTTAATCAAAGATGGTTATGTTTCCTAATCATGAACAATGAGTTGTTATTTGATTAACGAGGTCACATCATTAGTAGAATGATCTGATTGACATGACCCATTCCATTAGCTTAGCACCCGATCGTTTAATATGTTGCTATTGCTTTCTTCATGACTTATACATGTTCCTATGACTATGAGAT
This sequence comes from Triticum dicoccoides, assembly GCF_002162155.2. Lineage (NCBI taxonomy): Eukaryota > Viridiplantae > Streptophyta > Magnoliopsida > Poales > Poaceae > Triticum > Triticum dicoccoides. Next base: position 628,471,724 of record NC_041391.1, read on the forward strand.
TATGCAACTCCCGTTTACCGGAGGAACACTTTGGGTACTACCAAACGTCACAACGTAACTGGGTGATTATAAAGGAGTACTACAGGTGTCTCCAATGGTCGATGTTGGGTTGGCGTATTTCGAGATTAGGATTTGTCACTCCGATTGTCGGAGAGGTATCTCTGGGCCCTCTCGGTAATACACATCACATAAGCCTTGCAAGCATTACAACTAATATGTTAGTTGTGAGATGATGTATTATGGAACGAGTAAAGAGACTTGCCGGTAACGAGATTGAACTAGGTATTGGATACCAACGATCGAATCTCGGGCAAGTAACATACCGATGACAAAGGGAACAACGTATGTTGTTATGCGGTCTGACCGATAAAGATCTTCGTAGAATATGTAGGAGCCAATATGGGCATCCAGGTCCCGCTATTGGTTATTGACCAGAGACGTGTCTCGGTCATGTCTACATTGTTCTCGAACCCGTAGGGTCCGCACGCTTAAGGTTACGATGACAGTTATATTATGAGTTTACATGTTTTGATGTACCGAAGGAGTTCGGAGTCCCGGATGAGATCGGGGACATGACGAGGAGTCTCGAAATGGTCGAGACGTAAAGATTCATATATTGGATGATATGGTTAGGCCAAGGGGTCAAGCCCATGAGGCTTTAGGTCGGTGCAAAAGGAGTTTTGCGGAGGCCAGGGGGCCAAACGCCAGAGACCCTGGCGTCTGGCCCTGGGCCAGACGCCGAGGCCCATGGCGTCTGGGCCAGACGCCAAGGATTGTGGCGTTTGGTCCTGGAGTCCGAGTGGGACTCTTGCCTTTCGGGCAAAACCGACTTTGAGGAGGCTTTTGCTCCAAGTTTCGACCCCGGGGCTCAACATATAAATAGAGGGGCAGGGCTAGCACCAAAGGGACACAAGTTGATCCACGTGATCTATTCCTTAGCCGTGTGCGGCGCCCCCAGCCACCATATTCCTCGATAATACTGTAGCGGAGTTTAGGCGAAGCCCTGCTGCTATAGTTCATCAAGATTGTCACCACGCCGTCGTGCTGACGGAACTCTTCCCCGACACTTTGCTGGATCGGAGTCCGGGGATCGTCATCGAGCTGAACGTGTGCTCGAACTCGGAGGTGCCGTAGTTTCGGTGCTTGATCGGTTGGATCGAGAAGACGTACGACTACTTCCTCTACGTCGTGTCATTGCTTCCGCAGTCGGTCTGCGTTGGGTACGTAGACAATACTCTCCCCTCGTTGCTATGCATCACATGATCTTGCGTGTGCGTAGGAAATTTTTTGAAATTACTACGAAACCCAACAGTGGCATCCGAGCCAGGTTATTTATGTTGATGTTATATGCACGAGTAGAACACAAGTGAGTTGTGGACGATACAAGTCATACTGCCTACCAGCATGTCATACTTTGGTTCGGCGGTATTGTTGGACGAGACGACCCGGACCAACCTTACGCGTACGCTTACGCGAGACCGGTTCCCTCGACGTGCTTTGCACAGAGATGGCTTGCGGGCGACTGTCTCTCCAACTTTAGTTGAACCAAGTATGGCTACGCCCGGTCCTTGCGAAGGTTAAAACGGAGTCTATTTGACAAACTATCATTGTGGTTTTGATGCGTAGGTGAGATTGGTTCTTACTTAAGCCCGTAGCAGCCACGTAAAAATTGCAACAACAAAGTAGAGGACGTCTAACTTGTTTTTGCAGGGCATGTTGTGATGTGATATGGTCAAGGCATGATGCTGAATTTTATTGTATGAGATGATCATGTTTTGTAACCAAGTTATCGGCAACTGGCAGGAGCCATATGGTTGTCGCTTTATTGTATGCAATGCAATCGCGATGTAATGCTTAACTTTATTACTAAACGGTAGTGATAGTCGTGAAAGCATAAGATTGGCGAGACGACAACGATGCTACGATGGAGATCAAGGTGTCGCGCCGGTGACGATGGTGATCATGACGGTGCTTCGGAGATGGAGATCACAAGCACGAGATGATGATGGCCATATCATATCACTTATATTGATTGCATGTGATGTTTATCTTTTTATGCATCTTATCTTGCTTTGTTTAACGGTAGCATTATAAGATGATCTCTCATTAAATTATCAAGAAGTGTTCTCCCTGAGTATGCACCGTTGCCAAAGTTCGTCGTGCCCAGACACCACGTGATGATCGGGTGTGATAAGCTCTACGTCCATCTACAACGGGTGCAAGCCAGTTTTTGCACACGCAGAATACTCAGGTTAAACTTGACGAGCCTAGCATATGCAGATATGGCCTCGGAACACGGAGACCGAAAGGTCGAGCGTGAATCATATAGTAGATATGATCAACATAACGATGTTCACCATTGAAAACTACTCCATCTCACGTGATGATCGGTTATGGTTTAGTTGATTTGGATCACGTAATCACTTAGAGGATTAGAGGGATGTCTATCTAAGTGGGAGTTCTTAAGTAATATGATTAATTGAACTTAAATTTATCATGAACTTAGTACCTGATAGTATCTTGCTTGTTTATGTTGATTGTAGATAGATGGTTCGTGCTGTTGTTCCGTTGAATTTTAATGCGTTCCTTGAGAAAGCAAAGTTGAAAGATGATGGTAGCAATTACACGGACTGGGTCCGTAACATGAGGATTATCCTCATTGCTGCACAGAAGAATTACGTCCTGGAAGCACCGCTGGGTGCCAGGCCTGCTGCTGGAGCAACGCCAGATGTTATGAACGTATGACAGAGCAAAGCTGATGACTACTCGATAGTTCAGTGTGCCATGCTTTACGGCTTAGAATCGGGACTTCAACGACGTTTTGAACGTCATGGAGCATATGAGATGTTCCAGGAGTTGAAGTTAATATTTCAAGCAAATGCCCGGATTGAGAGATATGAAGTCTCCAATAAGTTCTATAGCTGCAAGATGGAGGAGAACAGTTCTGTCAGTGAGCATATACTCAAAATGTCTGGGTATAATAATCACTTGATTCAATTGGGAGTTAATCTTCCGGATGATTGCGTCATCGACAGAATTCTCCAATCACTGCCACCAAGCTACAAGAGCTTCGTAATGAACTATAATATGCAAGGGATGAACAAGACTATTCCCGAGCTCTTCGCAATGCTGAAAGCTGCGGAGGTAGAAATCAAGAAGGAGCATCAAGTGTTGATGGTTAACAAGACCACTAGTTTCAAGAAAAAGGGCAAAGGGAAGAAAAAGGGGAACTTCAAGAAGAACGGCAAGCAAGTTGCTGCTCAAAAGAAGAAACCTAAGTCTGGACCTAAGCCTGAAACTGAGTGCTTCTACTGCAAGCAGACTGGTCACTGGAAGCGGAACTGCCCCAAGTATTTGGCGGATAAGAAGGATGGCAAGGTGAACAAAGGTATATGTGATATACATGTTATTGATGTGTACCTTACTAGAGCTCGCAGTAGCACCTGGGTATTTGATACTGGTTCTGTTGCTAATATTTGCAACTCGAAACAGGGACTACAGAATAAGCGGGCACTGGCAAAGGACGAGGTGACGATGCGCGTGGGAAACGGTTCCAAAGTCGATGTGATCGCAGTCGGCACGCTACCTCTACATCTACCTTCGGGATTAATATTAGACCTAAGTAATTGTTATTTGGTGCCAGCGTTGAGCATGAACATTATATCTGGATCTTGTTTAATGCGAGACGGTTATTCATTTAAATCAGAGAATAATGGTTGTTCTATTTATATGAGTAATATCTTTTATGGTCATGCACCCTTGAAGAGTGGTCTATTTTTATTGAATCTCGATAGTAGTAATACACAAATTCATAATGTTGAAGCCAAAAGATGCAGAGTTGATAATGAAAGTGCAACTTATTTGTGGCACTGTCGTTTAGGTCATATCGGAATAAAGCGCATGAAGAAACTCCATACCGATGGACTTTTGGAACCACTTGATTATGAGTCACTTGGTACTTGCGAACCGTGCCTCTTGGGCAAGATGACTAAAACACCGTTCTCCGGTACTATGGAGAGAGCAACAGATTTGTTGGAAATCATACATACCGATGTATGTGGCCCGATGAATATTGAGGCTCGTGGCGGATATCGTTATTTTCTCACCTTCACAGATGATTTAAGCAGATATGGGTATATTTACTTAATGAAACATAAGTCTGAAACATTTGAAAACTTCAAAGAATTTCAGAGTGAAGTTGAAAATCATCGTAACAAGAAAATAAAGTTTCTACGATCTGATCGTGGAGGAGAATATTTGAGTTACGAGTTTGGTGTACATTTGAAAAACTGTGGAATAGTTTCGCAACTCACGCCACCCGGAACACCACAGCGTAATGGTGTGTCCGAACGTCGTAATCGTACTTTACTAGATATGGTGCGATCTATGATGTCTCTTACTGATTTACCGCTATCATTTTGGGGATATGCTTTAGAGACGGCCGCATTCACGTTAAATAGGGCACCATCAAAATCCGTTGAGACGACGCCTTATGAACTGTGGTTTGGCAAGAAACCAAAGTTGTCGTTTCTTAAAGTTTGGGGCTGCGATGCTTATGTGAAAAAGCTTCAACCTGATAAGCTCAAACCCAAATCGGAGAAATGTGTCTTCATAGGATACCCAAAGGAAACTGTTGGGTACACCTTCTATCACAGATCCGAAGGCAAAACATTCGTTGCTAAGAATGGATCATTTCTAGAGAAGGAGTTTCTCTCGAAAGAAGTGAGTGGGAGGAAAGTAGAACTTGACGAGGTAACTGTACCTGCTCCCTTACTGGAAAGTAGCTCATCACAGAAAACTGTTTCAGTGACACCTACACCAGTTAGTGAGGAAGCCAATGATAATGATCATGAAACTTCAGATCAAGATACTACTGAACCGCGTAGATCAACCAGAGTAAGATCCTCACCAGAGTGGTACGGTAATCCTGTTCTGGAGGTCATGCTACTAGATCATGATGAACCTACGAACTATGAAGAAGCGATGGTGAGCCCAGATTCCGTAAAGTGGCTTGAAGCCATGAAATCTGAGATGGGATCCATGTATGAGAACAAAGTATGGACTTTGCTTGACTTGCCCGATGATCGGCAAGCAATTGAGAATAAATGGATTTTTAAGAAGAAGACTGACGCTGATGGTAATGTTACTGTCTACAAAGCTCGACTTGTCGCAAAAGGTTTTCGGCAAGTTCAAGGAATTGACTACGATGAGACCTTCTCACCCGTAGCGATGCTTAAGTCCGTCCGAATCATGTTAGCAATTGCCGCATTTTATAATTATGAAATTTGGCAAATGGATGTCAAAACTGCATTCCTGAATGGATTTCTGGAAGAAGAGTTGTATATGATGCAACCAGAAGGTTTTGTCGATCCAAAGGGAGCTAACAAAGTGTGCAAGCTCCAGCGATCCATTTATGGACTGGTGCAAGCCTCTCGGAGTTGGAATAAACGTTTTGATAGTGTGATCAAAGCATTTGGTTTTATACAGACTTTCGGAGAAGCCTGTATTTACAAGAAAGTGAGTGGGAGCTCTGTAGCATTTCTGATATTATATGTGGATGACATATTACTGATTGGAAATGATATAGAATTTCTGGATAGCATAAAGGGATACTTGAATAAAAGTTTTTCAATGAAAGACCTCGGTGAAGCTGCTTACATATTAGGCATTAAGATCTATAGAGATAGATCAAGACGCTTAATTGGACTTTCACAAAGCACATACCTTGACAAAATTTTGAAGAAGTTCAATATGGATCAAGCGAAGAAAGGGTTCTTGCCTGTGTTACAAGGTGTGAAATTGAGTAAGACTCAATGCCCGACCACGGCAGAAGATAGAGAGAATATGAAAGATGTTCCCTATGCATCAGCCATAGGCTCTATCATGTATGCAATGCTGTGTACCAGACCTGATGTGTGCCTTGCTATAAGTTTAGCAGGGAGGTACCAAAGTAATCCAGGAATGGATCACTGGACAGCGGTCAAGAACATCCTGAAATACCTGAAAAGGACTAAGGATATGTTTCTCGTATATGGAAGTGACAAAGAGCTCATCGTAAAAGGTTACGTTGATGCAAGCTTTGACACTGATCCGGACGATTCTAAATCGCAAACCGGATACGTGTTTACATTAAACGGTGGAGCTGTCAGTTGGTGCAGTTCTAAACAAAGCGTCGTAGCGGGATCTACATGTGAAGCGGAATACATAGCTGCTTCGGAAGCAGCAAATGAAGGAGTCTGGATGAAGGAGTTCATATCCGATCTAGGTGTCATACCTAGTGCATCGGGTCCAATGAAAATCTTTTGTGACAATACTGGTGCAATTGCCTTGGCAAAGGAATCCAGATTTCACAAAAGGACCAAACACATCAAGAGACGCTTCAAATCCATCCGGGATCTAGTCCAGGTGGGAGACATAGAGATTTGCAAGATACATACGGATCTGAATGTTGCAGACCCGTTGACTAAGCCTCTTCCACGAGCAAAACATGATCAGCACCAAAGCTCCATGGGTGTTAGATTCATTACAGTGTAATCTAGATTATTGACTCTAGTGCAAGTGGGAGACTGAAGGAAATATGCCCTAGAGGCAATAATAAAGTTATTATTTATTTCCTTATAATCATGATAAATGTTATTATTCATGCTAGAATTGTATTTACCGGAAACATAATACATGTGTGAATACATAGACAAACAGAGTGTCACTAGTATGCCTCTACTTGACTAGCTCGTTAATCAAAGATGGTTATGTTTCCTAATCATGAACAATGAGTTGTTATTTGATTAACGAGGTCACATCATTAGTAGAATGATCTGATTGACATGACCCATTCCATTAGCTTAGCACCCGATCGTTTAATATGTTGCTATTGCTTTCTTCATGACTTATACATGTTCCTATGACTATGAGATTATGCAACTCCCGTTTACCGGAGGAACACTTTGGGTACTACCAAACGTCACAACGTAACTGGGTGATTATAAAGGAGTACTACAGGTGTCTCCAATGGTCGATGTTGGGTTGGCGTATTTCGAGATTAGGATTTGTCACTCCGATTGTCGGAGAGGTATCTCTGGGCCCTCTCGGTAATACACATCACATAATCCTTGCAAGCATTACAACTAATATGTTAGTTGTGAGATGATGTATTACGGAACGAGTAAAGAGACTTGCCGGTAACGAGATTGAACTAGGTATTGGATACCGACGATCGAATCTCGGGCAAGTAACATACCGATGACAAAGGGAACAACGTATGTTGTTATGCGGTCTGACCGATAAAGATATTCGTAGAATATGTAGGAGCCAATATGGGCATCCAGGTCCCGCTATTGGTTATTGACCGGAGACGTATCTCGGTCATGTCTACATTGTTCTCGAACCCGTAGGGTCCGCACGCTTAAGGTTACGATGACAGTTATATTATGAGTTTATGCATTTTGATGTACCGAAGGTTGTTCGGAGTCCCGGATGTGATCACGGACATGACGAGGAGTCTCGAAATGGTCGAGACGTAAAGATTGATATATTGGAAGCCTATATTTGGATATCGGAAGTGTTCCGGGTGAAATCGGGATTTTACCGGAATACCGAGAGGGTTACCGGAACCCCCCGGGAGCTATTTGGGCCATAGTGGGCCTTAGTGGAAAAGAGAAGGGGCTGCCCTAGATGGGCTGCGCGCCACCCCCTTCCCCTAGTCCTATTAGGACTAGGAGAGGTGGCCGGCCCCCTCCTCCTCTTTTCCCCTCCGAGGAATCCTAGTTGGACTAGGATTGGAGGGGGAATCCTATTCCCAGAGGGAGTAGGACTCTCCTGCGCCTCCCCCCCTTGGCCGGCCAGCCTCCCTCCTCTCCTCCTTTATATACGGAGGCAGGGGCACCTCTAAACACACAAGTTGACACAAGTTGATCCACGTGATCGATTCCTTAGCCGTGTGCGGTGCCCCCTGCCACCATATTCCTCGATAATACTGTAGCGGAGTTTAGGCGAAGCCCTGCTGCTGTAGTTCATCAAGATCGTCACCACGCCGTCGTGCTGACGAAACTCTTCCCCGACACTTTGCTGGATCGGAGTCCGGGGATCGTCATCGAGCTGAACGTGTGCTCGAACTCGGAGGTGCCGTAGTTTCGGTGCTTGATCGGTTGGATCGTGAAGACGTACGACTACTTCCTCTACGTCGTGTCATCGCTTCCGCAGTCGGTCTGCGTTGGGTACGTAGACAACACTCTCCTCTCGTTGCTATGCATCACATGATCCTGTGTGCGCGTAGGAAAATTTTTGAAATTACTACGAAACCCAACATTCTCATCGCGAGAGTGAGAGAAAGCGAGCGAGCGAGAGAGAGAGGGAGAGGGAGGAGAGAGGAAGAGAGAGACGCCTTAGGATTAACCATATTCAACACACATTTTTTGTTGTTTTGTGTGAACACCGAGGCCATCACCGGTGAGGGTGAGAAGGAGGATAAGCAGCAACACAAATATGATGCCTGGCAAAAATAAAGAAGATGGACCTATTGTGGTCTTGAGTGATGGTCGTTGAGTTAAGAGTGTGTGTTATGTTTTCTCTCCCGTTGCAACGCACAGGCTCTTTTGCTAGTTAAAATTAAAAGAACGAATAAACAGGGGTGTGGTAATTAACCTACATGTACAGGTGTCCGAATTGTGATTTGAGGGCACGACGTGTGGCGTGCATGGACAGATTGGCGTTGGATTGGTGGGCAACGTAACATGCACGGTGGAGGAGGTTGGCAACTGACCAAACTCGTCACCTTGAGACTGACCTCCGTTTCTTTTGAATATTTTTGTTATAAATTTTGCTTAGCCAAGTTTATATATCCTTCCTCCGTCTCTTATTAATAGATGCTCAAATAGATGTATTTAGCAATACATCTGCTTGCTAGATAAATTCATTTGAACATCGATTAATATGGGATGAAGGAACTAATAATTAGTGGATGCTAGAATGTGATGACCAAATTCACTGCTTTGAGACTTACCATGTTTGTAGACAAGTGACCACCATCGACGATAGTACTACGAGAGAAAATGGCAAACTCATTAAGGTGTGCGACAGATTGTTTCTCTCTTTTGCAGCACACTAGCATGTTTCTTAGTATACACAAAAAATGTACTCGATGGGCACAAGCCAGCAGGCACTAGATCAAACCCAGTCCTGGTGCAACACCCTTGCGTTTCTCTTCATGACCTTACTTTCTCGTAAAGGAATTCATATAACAGGCTAGAAATGCGACATGTATAAATTATGTGCATGCAAGCACATCTACAATGTCAGAATGTTCTTCGCAAGCTGCCTCTTAGTCATTATATACGCTATTGCACATTGAATTTTTTTTTGAAAGATCCAGTTCCCTGGCTTTTCATTGATTTAGCAGAAGAGAGAATTACAAAAATTATTGCTAATCAAAAGAGATTAGCACATTGAATTAACTGATTTTTTGGGTTTTCACGCGCCCGGATATCTTGTCGATCAAGTGGAATCCTGCTTCAAACTTGCATCTAGCCGGATAGCTAGCGTAGGAACAGAGCAGTTAGCTCACGCCGGGTCTAGTAAAGTAGTGACCGCGGCCGGGGCCGCTTTGGAGTTTAGTTGGACTAGCGTGCGTGACCGTCCGTCCGTCACTCGTGAACGGCCGGCCGCACGTACGGCCGGCCCAAGAGACTTGCAGTCCTCTGGCCGGTAAAAGTTGTGCATGCGTAATTGCATGGCTATTTTATATTGGTCGCCTGAGCTTCTCTCGAATCTGCTTTGGTCGCGAGCCAGCCTGACGCCATTTTCCACCCAGCAGAGGAAGCGATCGAGCAAGATGTACGTGCAGATCTGAATTCCTGGCATTATATGAATCGGATCGGATCGGATCAGCATGCGCAGGAGTCAAAGATTCAGATCACGGGCTCCTGGCTGATAGCATGCAAAATGGCGGCATCTGTAGTAGTACTACGTACGACTGGCGAGGGGTGCAATGGACGGACGGTCTTGATCATCCGCATCTTGGCCGCTAGTAGTTAGCTCAAGTCCGCATTATCGTTATTATTTTTTGATAACCAAGTGGGCATTATCATATAATCCACGGCGAAAAACAAAGAGGAAGATCTAACGACGACGACTCCGGAAAGATCTTTCCTTGGAATCCACTGCAAGTGAGCCAGGGAGATCGCAACCGAAAGAAAACGAGATCGATGAGATGTGACATCACTAGTAGAAAAGGGGGCATCAGTCCCGGTTGGTAAGGCCCTTTAGTAGACAACTAGACCACATATCACATGGGAAACTTATTTTTTTATTATTTTT
>NC_041391.1:628482263-628488288 GCF_002162155.2 Triticum dicoccoides
TGAACCGGGACTAAAGGTCTAACCTTTAGTCCCGGTTGGTGCCACGAACCGGTACTAATGGGCATCACACCCTTTAGTCCCGGTTCGTGGCACCAACCGGGACTAAAAGGTCCAAACGAACCGGGACAAATTGCCCACGTGGCCCCTGGGTGCACGAACCGGGACTAATGCCACCATTAGTCCCGGTTCTGGGCTAACCCAGGGTGGACCAAAGCCCTCTTTTCTACTAGTGCATGCACGTTTGCATGTCACCGTGTGCCTTGCGGCTGAAATTCAAATTTAAATATTGCGAAAAAATCTAAAAAAATGCATGCATGTTCACAGCACATATTAAGATAACTCCTAAAAAATTGAAAAATCAAAATTCGAAACATACATCAAGAAACAAAAAAGAGAAATTTGTCATGAATAGTTCGCGAATGGTTCTCTGTAAATAAAAAGGAGATGCCACCCGGCACCATCTGTTCAAGCGATTATAGCATCGTGTGCATCGATGGATGGATCCTGATTGCGTCTTGTGGATTTGCATATCATCGCCGGCATTGTTCGCTAGCGATGTACATTGTTCTACAAGTCATCAAAGTGGGCAGTGGAGGATGATAGTGCATATATAGATGTATAGGCGACAATTTTATGCATGCAAGCTTTAACTAAGCTCTAGATCGATCGACACAAGTTATCTTAGCTAGAGCCACGCAATTTCGTCGTAGCCGTACGTCGTGTCAGCCTGCTAGTCGCCACATTAGCATCCAGGCGTTAGTTCTGTGTGTTCGCCTTCAGTGCGCCCAATATATTCTTAACCAACCCAATCGATACTTGTACAGCCAGATGGTCCAAAAACATATTCGATCCCTACGTACCCACGCCTTTCAGTTGCGTGCAGGCCAAGTACAAGCACGTGAGTTTTCTGGGATTGTATAATCTTATATATGTTTCTAGGTGCATATGCTTCCCAGGAAAAACTTTTGCAAACGGCCGGGAATCCAAATCTAATCCGTCCTGCTGGGCTCTGCCGGCCTCCTTCCCAGATCGCGCACACACACAAATCCTAATCGGCCAACGTAACTAGAACGAATTTCTTCTCCTGCTTCTATAACAGACCGCTTTAAAAAAGCAGAATGCTAGCTGCGATTCCGTTTGGATAAGATTGTTCCTCCTGTGAACAAGCCAAGCAGTTTCGTCTAGTATTACTTTCTGTGTGGCAAATACATGCCAGCACTTGCATGTTATGGTAGTTGTCGAATAGTAACTCTGCCTTCTTGCAGACACATGCACATATTATTTGCATATGTGCTCCTGTTAACTTCTTGGCGGGAATTCCAGATGGGAATCGAGAAAGTAATTAAGTATCTGATGACGACAGTAGAATTTGGCTTTCTGCACCAATAGATATATGAGTTCTTTTATAAACACAGTCACAACAAATGATTGGTTGGACTTCTCCTAGGGAGATAGCTAGCATTGTCGAATCTGAATGTAATCTCTACTCCTAATGGACGAATTGGTTGAATAGTCCCCCCACTTTCAACCGGTTTATTTTCAATCGGTTTATTTTCAACCGGTTTTTCTTCGTCCCACCTCCCACCAGCCCCTCCCATCGGGTTTTCTCTTTTCTCGTCTGACCGGCAATACCCAACGTATTTATGGTAATCAATCATAATTAATTCACGTATATTAATTATCAATCCAGGTATGGTAAGGTCATAACTCAGGAAATTTTGAATATGGCATTTATATGGTAATAAATTTAAATTACCCCAAAGGCTATCAATCCAGATATGGTAAGGCCATAACTCGGGAAATATCGAATATGGTAATAAATTTAAATTACCACCAGGTATGGTAAGGCTATCCACGTATAGTAATAAATCATATAGTAATAAATCATAATTAATCCACGTATAGTAATAAATCAATCCATGTATGATAAGGTCATAACTCAGGAAATTTTGAATATGGTAATAAATTTAAATTACCCCAAAGGCTATCAATCCAGGTATGGTAAGACCAAAAATCGGGAAATATCGAATATGGTAATAAATTTAAATTACCCCAAAGGCTACCAATCCAGGTATGGTAAGGCCATAACTCGGGAAATATCGAATATGGTAATAAATTTAAATTACCACTAGGTATGGTAAGGCTATCTACGTATAGTAATAAATCATATAGTAATAAATCAAAATTAATCCACGTATAGTAATAAATCAATCCAGGTATGGCAAGGCCATAACTCAGGAAATATCGAATATGGTAATAAATCAGCGATCCGTCCGCATTACTAGCTCATCCGATAAATCAACGATCGAGTAATTAAACCGTGCAGTAATTAGTACTCCCTCCGTATATGGAAGGAACCACCGGAGTATTCCATAGATTAGCCACGGGATTTTGGCAATCTCGCTGTGGCATCTCGGATTTCGGAAATCACGCGCCCGCAGACGCCGCCGTGCCCCCCCCTGCAACCACCGCCGGAGTCGGAGGCGAACGCGATCGCAATCGCGATGTGTATATATATACAAGGACGTACTACGTGCACAAGGGCCTGCAAGCAAACCCCAGTGCTCCTGATCACCATGCATTTCTTCCAGGTCGTCATGGCGTGGATATTCCCGTGCGCCGTGTGGGCGGCGATGGCGCCGGCCGTGGCGACGGCAGCGACCACGGACGGCGCTTCGAGCGTTGAGCAGGGCAGCTCCTCGTCGCCGGCGTTCGGCCCTGGCGACGCTAAGGTGGCCTCTGACCCGGGCTCCTCCCCAGCGTCGAGGTCGTCCACCTCCTCCTCCTTGCTCGGCGCCCGAAGCAGCTCGTCGAACAGCGCGCGCTCACCGGTGAGGGAGGGCGGTGACACGGCCGCACGGAAGGGCCACGCGCTAAGGCGGTGCCTGCACAGGTTCGCCAGAAATCTGCAGCGCGCCGGTGCTGCGGACGAGCGGTCAGACGGGCGCGGGAGACGGAAGGGCCGGGCGACGAAGCCGGACGGGAGGGTCGCCGCCGGCGAGGACGGCACCGCCCGGGCGAGGGAGGAGGCCATCGCGAGCGCGATCGCCTACTGCAAGGAGTCGAGCCGGCAGCGCTGCAGGCAGCCGTTGGCTCCCTCGCCCAGCTTGGACGGCTGGCTCCTCGTTCGTCCGGAGGAGGAGATCGGCACCAGCGCCACGAGCGCCGTCTCGCCCTACGAATGCGAGGCGCAGGGCACCTCGAGCGCCGCCGCACCCCACCACGGCCACGCGGCCTGCGACGGTACGTGTTGTCAATCGATCCGTCGGTCGATCTGCTCTGCTGCACCCGTGCACGTCTAAACCGTCGTTGATCTCCTTCGTGCAGCAGAATGCGGCGGCGGCAGGCCGTCGACGGTGAAAACTCGGCGAGGTCCAGCCGGGGAGATGGAAAAGGGTGACGCTGTCGACGGGCTTGACGGGGACGTCCTTAGGATAACGAGTTACTTCGCCGCCAAATATGTGCGCGCGGTGCGCCATTGAAGAATAGCTCGGGGTCCGTCTCACATGAGGCGAAGCAAACAGTTTTTCGTAATCTAGAGGACCTTGTCTTACGTACCTTCGATCTTGTATGATCTGTCCATATCAGTGTGCGAGTAGTAGTAATATGATTGTAGTAAGATCTGTCCATATCAATTGTCGATCTTATTCTTATATGATATGATGGCTTGCAGCGTTCCTAAGATCTAACGAGAATCTCCCGGAGTTAACGACACAATCGTTCGATTGTTTCTGAATCAGACTGCAATTTTGAAGCTTAATTGGCAAAGGAGTTAAGATATAGACAATCCTATTTATTCGAACTAGCTTTGCTGAATCGAAAGAAAAGAGACAACTTGGATTCAATCAAAAGAAATTAGAAGATTTTAGTACTGGCATGTATTCACCTCAATCACTATATGCTCTGTTTGTACTCTACACATGAGGAATATATTCACCTCTAACTTCTTTTTTTGCGGAAATAAGACTTTCATTCATCAACCACGGTCATTACACTCCAGATTTTACATAGAGCGTGAATTCCATCCGGTGCATGCCCATGCACGTTGAATTATCAAATGAGTATAAAGTTGGTCTTTTTTTTAACTACTACACTCCAGATTCTCGAGCATGGAGATAGGCGAGTTGTAGACCAAGAGCTGGTACAGATATAGGCGAGTTGTAGACAAGAGCTGGTGGGCAGCAAGAAACGCATGCACACCAAAGAACAAATCTGAGTCACATGCCTACTTCTATTGGTTTCTACAAAGAGCGGCTAGCTTATATCTTAGACCAGTCGGTCACTGTCGAGGTCGCCAAGGTGATCTTACAGCACCGCCGTGGGGATTTCTCATATGATTTTATGTAGGCAAGCCGCAAGCGGTGGTGGTGATTGGCTGGGTGGTGTCGCTGCCTTGGGAAGAGACGAAGTGATGGTAAAAGTAAGCAGGATCCGATGATTCTTCCGTGGGGATAGCCAAAGTCAAGATGTCGACTACAGACTCGTCGCAGACTTGCAGTGAACCTGGATGCAGCGAGCCTGATTTGTGGATCGATGGCGGGTCTTGACTTTGTTAGGCTGGGATTGGATGGTTGCGGAGGGTGGTGTGCTTGGTTGGGTTCCCATGGAAGAATGTGGCCTCCTCGTGGATCGGGTCATGCCCATCCTAGAGAACATTATGTCCCTAGCTCCCTCGAGGAGCAAGGACAGTGCAAGCGGAAGCAGGGGGTAGTGGTAGATGTGGGGAGGGATGTCGGCGGCTGCTCGAGGTCATCATGATGAAACCCTTGACGTCCCATCTTTATCAATGGAAGTGGAAGAGCACGAAGTCGAGATTGGATAGGAGTTTGAGTTCTTTTTGGCACCGATCGGTTCCCCACTTTAGAGATGTATTTTTTTTGCGTGCGAGCAAACAGTGGGTTGATTCTAAAAGGGATAGGCACTTTTCAACAAAAGTGCATGACGGACCAAAAATATGACCTCATTTTATTCGTTTGATAGATATCGTATTATTTGTTGTTGTTCGTTCGGTGAAATTTCCTAATATTTGATTGTTGTGTTTCTAATTAGAGCACCCTATAATCACCCAATATGAGGGGATGATAAATGAAAAATACTGATTATAAATTTTGAAGAGCACGTGGCAACGCACGGGCGTTATACTAGTCATCATAGTTGATCAATGAAAAGTTCCTTTCCCGCAAAAAAAATGATTGGTTGGACATGGCTGGTCAGAGGCTACATGCATTAGTAGCTCATATGCCCGCTTTGGCAGCGCAAATCTCTTCAACAAAGTGTAGCACCTGTCGACTACACATGACTTGGCATTTCCATCAAAGTTTCGTGCAAGACAAAGTCGCTCCACCTCATGCTTATGCCGTACAGCGCTGCTCCACAAACAATGCTCCCTGGAGAGAAACGACACCGCAGTGCCGTCATCGTCCGATCTGGAAGACCAGATCCTAGTGTTTTCCCGGAGCAGTATGAGTGGGTCGACAGTAGTCACATGAAGATGCCTTCATCAAGGTAACGACGTGGAACACCGCCATCGCCCACCGTCGGCTTGGTTTTCACTAGCAACTACATCTCCCCGACTCGCAGTTGGTACTAGATGACGGATCCCGAGATCCGAACACCCAGCCTCAGGCCGGCCACCTCCGACGGAAGATATTACCACCATCGTCGGTTGCACCGGTCGGGACAGATCTGACCTGAGGTGCCGCTGACGAGACCACCAGGCCCTTCATGCCGCCGCCGCCGATCTGAAGGCAGATTGCATGCCACCGCAGCCAGCCGGCCGCCGACCGCAGCCCCCACCGCCGTTCGTGACTAGGCCGCCCACCACGCCAAGCTGTCGCCGTCCAAGGACGGGCCGCCCTCCCGCCGCCTGCCGCGGCCATCCGCCGCACCACAGAAACCAGATCAGCCGCGCCGCCACACGCCTAGGTCCCGGCACCACCCCATAGGCGCGGGAGAGAGGAAATCCTCTACGACCGTCGTCGGCCCCCGGGCTTGGCTCGGTAGCGGCGGAGGGAGGGGCGGAGGG
>NC_041391.1:628488531-628584541 GCF_002162155.2 Triticum dicoccoides
GGGGAGGGAGTGCCTTTAAATTGGGGAAGAATTTTACTTCCCCGACCTCTGCACCAACTAGGGTTGCATACGGGCATTTTAGTATGAGTACCAAAGTAAACATGGTCCTCAGAATTTTTTAAATTGAGTATCAAGATATTTTTTAATGAGTGGTTACACCACACACCAAACTTGGTCCTCGATAAAATGGAGGAAAATCCCTGTGCATCACCTGTCAATTCTAGGAATTGAATTCGGTTTGTTAGGCTGCACAACCGCATGCCCAACCACTGAGCCAAGGCTTGCATCACCCGCTAACTTCTTGCCGGGAATTCTAGATAAGAATCGAGAAAGTAATTAAGTATCTTATGACAACAGTAGAATTTGGCTTTCTGCACCAATAGATATATGAATTCTTTTTATAAACACAGTTGACATGACTGTGTCAGGGGCTACATGCATTAGTAGCACATATACCCGCTTTGGCCGCGCAAATCTCTTCAACATTTCTTAGGAGAGTTGCTATACACACGACAGAAATTCATACGGTTTTTGTACAACCAGACTCATCTGGTGGTGTGGGCCTAAACCTCGAAAAACGTGCCCATGACTTGTCATACGAAATCGTACAGAAAATCATCGTACGCATGGCACTTTCGTTTCCCATACACATCTGCAACTTTTCAGCCGAGCCATGAATTGTCAATTTTTAACTTTTGCAGCAGCTGGCAATTTTAACTTCAAAAGAAGAAAACAAAAATAGAATCTGAACCAAATGATATAGAGTATATATTTGAGCAATCTCATCATCTTATCCCTGCACCAACCAGCCTAACTTTCTCGGCATCTCCTTTTTTGGGAAATCAATCATCGCTTCCATACCACTATCATCCATCCATCCTCCGGGAAAGCTGGAAGAGAGACGGCCGAGGAGAGAAGAACCATGCGCCGTTTTGATGGCGGATCTGCGGCCCATGCGCCGTTGGCGTGCAGCAGTAGGGCCGTTCCCCACGAGGACGGCTCTCGAGAAGATACGAGAGTAGGGACACTACTGACCCATGGGCCATGGCTCTACTACGTACATACTGTAGTCTGTGGCCCTCACACGAACACACCCAGTGGCCATGTGAGATGCAGGGGCGCGATCCAAGTACATGGACACACCCATGACCCATGCATGATGGAGTGACTGAGATTACGGTGGTACGAATATGATCGATACAGTGTCCTTTCGTCACGGGGTACTGCGGTGTTCATGTGCACAACGGGCGGCCATGCCTGCATACAATATCATGCATGCCTTGCGCACGTTTAACTGGTTCCCGTCTTCCAGTCGAAACGTGAATTTAGATGTAGTACCACAAAAACACATTGATTCTTCTTTTTTTTTTCTTGAAACGGATGCATTCTTCTTTTTTCAGGACACAAGAATTTACCTGCGCGCCATTTCTATTTTCAGATTAGGGTGAAAATCCAAAGTCTGGCCTTAATTGGTTGTGCCTGGCAGTGACCTTGTTGAAGGCATTATGTTGAGAGTGAGGATCTTCTACAGGGTGAAAATCTAAGATTTAGGATCGAGCGATGACGGTACTTGCGTACTATTTCTATCTTGGAGGCGTCAGTTTTGGAGAATTTGGACTCCGGGTGTTGTCTAGGTGGTGGTTTGTGCTGTAGCTACAAGGAATTGACAACTGTAGTATTTTTTTTCTTCTTCTTTTTGTCTTTTGAATGTGTGCATCTGTAATATCTTTACGATGTTACATTGTTGCAGAGGCCGGGTGTAATTCATATCTCCGCGATATTAATATATTCCCATTGTTGTTTACCGTGTGCATAACAAGCAAGATATAAAACCGGAAAAAGAAGAATATGACAATGTCACTACTAGGGAAAAGCCTAGCAGTAGCACGGGTTTTAGGTATATCAGTAGCGCGGGTGCCCGCGCTACTGATACGGCGCTACAACTAACATGTAGTAGTAGCGTGGATACCACCCGCGCTACTACTAACTAGTAGTAGCATGATTCTGGATCCTCGCTACTGCTAACTAATTAGGAAATAAAAAATTAAATTCCAGCCATGGCTGTTGCTGCTAGGCGTCATCGTCCTCTTCATCCATGGCCGATGCAGATCCTGGAGGGGATGAAGCCGTCCATGGAGATGGTGCTTCCCCATCCAACTCTTCTCCACACCTCTCCTTTGCTGCTCCTACAAAAAAAAGAGACAAGGATTAGAAAAGGAAGAGAGAGATAGAGAGGAGTAGGTGCAGCAACTCACCAGTGGCCGCCGGAGTTGGAGTCGAAACCCTAGTTGACGCCATGGGTGAAGTCCATTAAAGATTTGGCCATCGTCATGGGCGGCGCTCTGCTGGATCTTCCTCTCCGTCCAGCAGCGGAGGAGGAGGGGGAGGAGGAGGAGGAGGAAGGATGGGCAGCGGCGGAGGAGGAGGAGGAAGGAGGGGCTACGGTGGAAGAGTGGTCGCCGGATTTGAGGGAGACGTTGCCTCGCGAGGCCGGCGGTTGCCGTCGAGGAGGAGACGCGCATGTGCAGAAGCGCCATGGAGAGAGAGAGGAAGAGAGGGACGGGGGAGAGGAGTGATTTTGACGAGGAGATGGGGATTTCAAAGCTGTTAAAAAAACCATTACTTCATAGTAGCGCGAGTTTTTACCCCTCCCTACTACTATGGCATTGTCCCGGGGGGCACGGTAGAGACCGGTTAGTAGTAGTGAGGGGTAAAACCCGCGCTACTACTATCAACTTAGTAGTAGCGCGGGTTTTTACCCCTCGCTACTACTATGGCAATGTCCCGGGGGGCACGGTAGAGACCGCTTAGTAGTAGCGAGGGTTAAAAAACCAAGCTACTACTATCAACTTAGTAGTAGCGAGGGGTAAAAACTCGCGCTACTAGTAAGTAGCAGTAGCGAGGGGTATAAACCCGTGCTACTAGTAAGCGTCTGTGTATAAGCTTTTCCCTAGTAGTGCGTGCTTTGTACCAAACAATGCTAGACCTACGTAAACCTATGGTTCCTTCCTGGGCCTCATTCAGTTTGGAGGAAACCAAAATTTAAGATTTAGGAATAGTAGAGGAAGTTGATAGGATGACAATTGTCATCCTAAGGAATTGTCTTGCCTTGTTCATACGCATAAAAAAAGCTTTGAAGGGTGTGTAGATTTCTCCAAAAACACAGAAAATGAATAACATTCCTATGATCCTCTTACGTGTTTCCTGCAAACCGAATGCATTTATAGATATTTCCTCTGAGATCTTTGTTTCTATGCTTTTCCTGTGAAAATCCTTCAAACCAAATGAGGCCCCTAAACTAACCAGCACCCCCCCCCCCCCTTCTGAATTTCACGGTGTGGGCTTTGGCCTTTTCTTTCTTCCAACCAAACCAGGCCAACTCAGCTCCATTGTAAGTTACATAAGATTTTTTACATAGGTGTAGCAAAGCTCGCTTTGTAGTAACCGCATGCCTCGCGAAGTATGCACATATTGATCATGACACACCACTCATTCTACTCGATCGTATATGATCATGATGCATCAACTAGTTTCCAACAGTTGCATAGTACTTAGCACTCCTGCGTGTCGGCGTGATTCGACCTGATCGATGTCCACCTGATCGACATAGTTTTGTCACTTTGGGCAAAAGTAGGTGTGTCGGATCCCGTCAGTACCTGCTCCATCAAGGATGGTGCAATAAATTGTTGGCATTGCATTGGCGGAGCCATGATTTTGCGCCTTGGTATTTATTGTGAAAAAAGTGCAACAATTGATCAGTTGTTGGCATGCATAGTTAATAACTCATATTATATACCTATGTTCTTCATTTACTCGTAAACGATGTAATGATTTTGGACCGCAATAGCCAACGAACATTCTGGGTAGCATGGCATTTGTGAATGTCTTTTACGACAAGTTCTTCAAATAGACATGACAATTTCTTCAAAATCACATGACAAATTCTGGCAGACAATGGATTTGTTGTGAAAATTATTGTGTTTGCTTGAAGTAGTTGTCATACTGCCGACATATCAATTACTGTGAAAAACGTTCGTTTTGCCATGGACAGCCAGCGAATTTCGTTGAATAACATTACCATGTTTTTTTTTTGAAAACATAAAATTTCAGTAACCAGAACGCTCAGTAAATCAACTCGCTAGCAACCATGCCAGAAACAAAAATTTGTGCGAACCAACGTGTGGTTGGATGGTTGAAGGGACTGTGGTATCCACAGCCCACCAGGATTCAAATCCTGGTGCTCGCATTTATTTCTGGATTTATTTCAAGATTTTCGGCGATGCGCATTTAGTGGGAGGAGACGTTCCCGTCGACGACGAGGCGCCTACGATGACTTCGTAAATCTCAAGATGATATGTCGGCTCAGTTTTTTGGAGGTGCTCATAGGGGTAGGGTGTGCGGGTGTGCGTTTATAGAAGTGAGTGTATGCGCGCGCATATGAGCACTTGTGTCTGTACTGATGTTCAAAAGAAAAAGAAACAAAAAGTTGTTTTGAACCTAGCCGAAACATAGTGGCTTCAACCATACGGTACCCGTATTGCGCAAGCGCATGAGTAATAGAATTACATGACCGACTATAGAAATTAAACTCAAATGTGTCAAACGTCACCATGCAAACACTCCTAAGTTCACGTACCAGCATGCCATAATCCACAAAATATAAATGCCCGGAATTTAGGGGCTGTTCGGCAGTCAACTGCTCCCTGAAATTCAAGTATCTGCAGAGCACCTGTCCCCCCGCTCCGTACTTTTTACCTTCAGCTCCGCCAACTCCAGGAGCGAGAGCGTGGAGTCGGACGCCGAACAGGCCTTTAGTGCCCAGACAAGAATCTGTGAGTCGGACTTGAAAATACATTACCCATGATTTTTGATAAGCAATAAAGCTAACCGGATACATGACACGCCCAAAAGAAAATAAAACACGTCTCACAATACTCTCGTCCGGGTCCCGGCGCGTATCAGTTATCACGCGGTGGCGATGGGCGCGGCGTCTGCCTTCATGGCCTTGAACCGTGGCTCCTTGGCCTCGAACTTGTGGCGCACGTACAGGTTCATGTAGTCCTCGAACACGAACCTCGGGTACACGGCGGTGCCCTCCTCGCCCTCGTTCCTCTCAGCGGCGTCGGCAGCGCCCACGAGCGCCGGGGCCGGAAATATGACGGCGTCGGCGCCGGGGTTGTAGAATGACGCGATGGACATGCGGTTGCCGTCGGCGCGGGTGAGCACGCGGTGCATCACGCTCATGTACCGGCCGTTGGTGATGAGCTGGTCGCCGATGTTGACGACGATGGCATGGCGCATGGGCGGCACGTCCACCCAGGCCCCGTCCTTCAGGAGCTGAAGCCCGCTCAC
Source organism: Triticum dicoccoides (assembly GCF_002162155.2). Lineage (NCBI taxonomy): Eukaryota > Viridiplantae > Streptophyta > Magnoliopsida > Poales > Poaceae > Triticum > Triticum dicoccoides. The sequence goes on from NC_041391.1 coordinate 628,493,884, forward strand.
CTGGTCGTCCTGGAACAGCAGGATGACGCCGCCGGCGTCGGTGTGCGCGCGGAGGCCGTCGACCAGGTCGGGGCGTGGGCACGGCGGGTAGCTGCTGACCTTGGTGCCGAACGTCGGTCCCCTGGACCCGGCGAAGGCCCGCTTGAGATAGCCCTGCTCCAGACCCAGGTTCTCGCACAGCAGGTCCAGCACCTTCTCCGCCAGCTTCTCGATCTCGGACGCGAATTCCTTCATCACTTGTCTGCAACGACGACACGAAAAAAGTAGCTTTTGTTATCAGGTCAGGAATAACAGACAAACAAGTGTCACTTGCTAAAAAAAAGTGATTCCAATAGTGTTGGTCACTACTGTGCTTAATTTAGGATTCTGATGTGCGCAAGCAATCTTATCTCCTGTTGATATCCTAGTAGCACTACTATATCTGCTGCATTTTTTTTTTGAGCTGATGTGTCAGGAATGACTTTGTGACAGTACAAAATGTTCGAGGAGGCCTAACAATAGGCTGTAGAGGAATAGGATGCAACTCTCAATGTATTGATAGGTGCATATGCACAAGTATATATAGTACATAGGGCAAGTCATATCCTCAACTATACACAAGGAGGAGACTTGGAGTACAAGAATACATGTGCTAAATACATATCTCAACACGCCCCCGCAGTCGAAGCGACACCGTTGCTGACGCAGAGACTGGACCGGAATTCCTCGAAGGACGTCGTGGGCAAACCTTTGGTCATGATGTCGGCAAATTGTTGGGACGTGGGAACGTGCAGAACACGGACATGGCCAAGAGCCACCAGATCCCGAACAAAATGGATATCAAGCTCAATGTGCTTGGTGCGACGATGATGAACCGGGTTGGCGGAGAGGTAGACGGCGGAGATGTTGTCGCAGTAGACGACCGTGGCCTTCTCAACAGGACACGAGAGCTCGTGAAGAAGCTGACGAAGCCAGGAGCACTCAGCAACAACGTTAGCCACAGCGCGGTACTCAGCCTCGGCGCTAGACCGCGAGACGGTGGGCTGCCGCTTGGACGACCACGACACCAAGGATGGTCCAAGGAATATGCAGTAACCCGAAGTAGAACGACGGGTGTCCAGGCAACCAGCCCAGTCGGCGTCGGAGTAGGCGACCAGATCAGTGGCAGTGGAGGCGCGCAGAGTAAGACCAAGATCCATAGCACCGCGGATGTAGCGGAGAATCCGCTTAACGGCAGTCCAGTGAACATCTCGAGGAGCATGCATATGCAGGCAGACCTGCTGAACCGCGTACTGAAGCTCCGGCCGAGTGAGAGTGAGGTACTGGAGAGCACCAACAATGGACCGGTAGAAGCCAGCATCTGGAGCAGGAGTACCATCAGTAGCAGAGAGCTTGGCCTTCGTGTCGACAGGAGTGGCGGCCGGTTTGCAGTTAAGCATACCAGTACGGTCAAGGAGCTCATGAGCGTACTTCCGTTGATGTAGGAAGAAACCATCAGGACGACGCACCACCTCAACACCGAGGAAGTAGTGCAACGGACCCAAGTCCTTGATGGCAAACTCAGCACGGAGACGATCAGTAAGCCGGCAAAGGAGCTCAGAAGTGCATGCCGTCAGGATGATGTCGTCAACATAGAGCAGCAAGTACGCCGTGTCGGTGCCCTGGTGATAAACAAACGGCGAAGCATCGGAGCATGCAGAGCGGAAGCCGAGTTGGTGAAGAAACGCTGTGATGCGCTGGTACCAGGCACGAGGAGCCTGCTTGAGCTCATACAATGAGCGTGAGAGCAGACACACATGATCAGGACACGCCGGGTCAACAAACCCCGTGGGCTGCTGACAGAAGACCTTCTCCTCAAGATGACCATGCAGAAAGGCGTTGGAGACATCCATCTGATGAACTGGCCAGGCACGAGAGACCGCTAACTGTAAAACAGTGCGGATCGTCCCGGGCTTAACAACCGGGGCGAAAGTGTCGGTGAAGTCCACACCGGCGCGTTGCCGGAAACCACGAACAACCCAACGCGCCTTGTAGCGATCCAGAGTGCCGTCGGGACGAAGCTTGTGTTTGAAGACCCACTTCCCGGTGATCACGTTAGCGTGCCGGGGACGGGGAACAATCTGCCAACTCCGATTCCGCTGCAAAGCGTCGAACTCCTCCTGCATGGCGGCCATCCAGAGAGGGTCGCGGAGAGCGGCCCGAACCGAGGACGACAGCGGGGAAGGAGCAGACGTCGAGGCGGTGCAGACGTAGTCATCCGCATAGCGGGAACTCGGGCGAAAAACCCCGGTGCGCGAGCGGGTGACGGGCCCGGCCATCGAAGCAGCCGCGGGTGGCGGTGAGGCCGTGGCCTCCACGGCGTCCACGGGAGAGGCAGTGGCCTCCATGTCGTCGACGGGAGAGGCGGACCGAGCGGGAGTCGAGGCCGCGGCGTCGGGGAAGCCACCCGACGGGGCGGGCGAGGCGGGCGACTAAGGCGGGGTCGAAGCCGCGCCCCTAGAGTCCGCACCAGGGGAGGCGGCGCCAGGGGAGGGCGACCGAGCCGGCGGCCCAGCATGCGGCCCAGCATGCATGGCGGGGGATCGGGGCGATGTAGGCGGCGTCGACGGGGCTCCAGGCGACGAGGGCGCTGAGCCGGAGGAGGGAGCCGCGGAGGGCCCCGATCCGGAGGAGGGAGCCGCGGGTAGGGATGCCGGAGCACCCAAGGCCGGCAGCTGGCGACGGCGCGGAGGAGAGCCCGCCGCGGGAGGGGAAGACGGCACCACCTGTTCCTGAGCAAAGGGAAACACAAGCACATCAAAGTACACGTGTCGTGACGTGATGACACGATGAGACACAGGGTCGTAGCAGCGATAACCCTTAGTGTTGGCCGGGTAACCAAGGAAGACACATGGAACGGAACGAGGAGCTAGTTTATGAGCGGTGGTGGCGGTGGTGTTGGGGTAGCAACGGCAACCGAGAATACGGAGACCATCATAGGAGGGAGGAGTGCCATATAAGAGATGGTGAGGCGCATAGTTCCAGCGCGTACGGCATGGCCGGAGATTGAGGAGGAGGGTGGCGGTGGCGAGGGCATCGGGCCAAAACCGAGAAGGCATGTAGGCATGGAAAAGAAGGGTGCGCACACACTCATTGAGGGTGCGTAGGATGCGCTCGGCACGGCCATTCTGCTGGGAGGTGTATGGGCACGTGAGAGGAAACACGGTGCCGTGGGTGGAAAGGAGATGGCGGATGGTGAGATTGTCAAATTCTTTCCCGTTGTCGGTCTGAAGTGCGAGTATGGGTCGCCCGAACTGTGTGGAGACATAAGCATAGAATGCAATGAGAGTAGCGGCAACATCGGATTTCCTACGAAGAAAATGTCCACACAAAGTGAGAGTAATCATCCAGTATGACGAGATAATAAAGATAACCAGAATTACTGGGTACCGGAGATGTCCATACATCGCTATGAATTAACTCAAACGAAAAAGATGCAACTATGGAAGAGGATCTAAAAGGAAGGCGAACATGTTTGCGTAACCGGCAGGCTTCACATGAGTGAGTGGCCGTTTTATTACATGAAAACAAAAATCCTCTCATTATTTGACGAAGTGAAGAAGTGCTAGGATGCCCGAGACGAGCATGCCAAAGATCGACGCCGGCGGAAAAAGCTCGAGGACCACCCAGAGGTGACGGCGACTGAGCTGGGTAGAGGTCGCCGGGACTGTCATAGCGGTGAAGAACCACCCTGGTGCGAGCGTCCTTAACAGAAAAGCCAACTTCGTCAAATTCCACGGTTACGAAATTATCACGAGAAAGATTGCGAACAGAAACTAAGTTCTGAATGAGATGGGGAGAAACAATGACATTATTAAGAGAGAGAGGTCGAGAGTTAGAAGGAAAAGGTGCAGAACCAACATGAGAGATAGGAAGACCAACACCGTTGCCGATGATGATGCGAGAGGGAGTGAAAGTGGGATGAACGGAGGAGAGGTTACCTGGATGAGCGGACATATTAGCGATGGCACCGGAGTCCATGATCCAATCGCTACCACCGCCGGAGTAGGGTGGCGGCTGCTGCAGTGCCGCTAGAAGTGCCGGGTCGTAGTAGGGGGCGCCGTACGCGCCATAGGAGGGCGCGGCAGGGGGGGCGCCGTGGGCGCCGTTGGCGCCGAAAGGCGCGGCCAGAAGCGCCTGGTGGGTGCTTGGGCGGGGGCTGAGGATGCCCGGGGCGGGAGGGGGGCGCGGCACGGGCATGCTGTATGCGTGTACGACCCCCGTCCAGGGGTTGTAACCACCGGCCCAGGGTGGCGGGGGCTGCTGCTGAGGAGCCTGACCACCGCCGCCGCCACCTTTGCCTCCTCCTTGGCGGTTACCGCCGTGACCGCGGCGGCGGTTGACGCCGTTGCCACCGTTGCGAGGTGGTTGGGGCGGCTGCGGCACCGGCGCAGGGTGCGGGACAGCCGGAGGACGAGGCGCCGAGGGTGGTGTAGAGGCGCCGATGGAGAGGCCGGCGGCGAGCGCGGTGTGGATGGCGCGGGTGCGGAGGTGCTTCATCCATCGCTCCTCAAGACGAAGATAGGCCACCGCCCGCTCGTAAGTGGGGTTGGCCATGAGGGTTAGGTTGGAGGCGGCGTTGCCGAAGTCCTCGTTGAGGCCGGCGGTGAGCGTCGAGAGGAGAAGCTCATCGCCCACTTTGAACCCGACGTCATTGAGCTCGTCGGAGAGGGTCTTGAGCCAGAGACAGAAGGCGTCGATGGTGGAGTCGTTCTGGTGACACCCAAAAAATTCCTGCTGCAAAAAAACAATCCGTTGAAGCTTGTTGTCGGTGAAGAGGCCATTGATCTTGGTCCACACCGTGTAGGCATCGTCCCCATCGTGAACGACGGTGTGGAAGATGTCCGGAGAAACGGTGAGGAAGAACCACCGGATTAGGGTGGCGTCGATGGCGAGCCAGTTGGCGTCGTGGGCGCCGGCAAAGAAATTGGCGAGACCGTCCACATGATCACGAAGATTGTACTCACGGAAGAGGAGGTTGAAGTAGGTTTTCCAGGCATAGTAGTTTGCGGAGGCGTGGGAGAGGATAATGAGAACGTGATCGGAGAGGTGGATGTTGCGGATGTCGGCGGCTTGGGGCTCATCGGGCTCGGACCCGTAAGAGGAGTCGAAGGGGTTGCTAGGAGGTGCGCTGGAGGAGGAGGAGGTGCCGAGGGCCAACATGGCAGAGGGAGGGGGGTGGTGGCGCGAGATGGGATCGGGGAGGGTTTAGGGTTTGCAGGCGGGAGGCGGCTCGGGGGGAGCGGCGAGGGGAGGCAGGGAGGGTGGAGAGGTGCGGCGGGCAGGGTGGAGGCTCGGCGGGGTAGGGATGGAGGGAGGGAGGGAGGCGGCGCGGCGGCGGGGAGGCGGCGGCGCGGAACAGCAGGTGCGGCGGCGGCCTGGGGAGGCGACGGCGGCGCGGCTAAAGCTGGGGATCGAGGGTTAGGCTGATACCATGTAGAGGAATAGGATGCAACTCTCAATGTATTGATAGGTGCATATGCACAAGTATATATATAGTACATAGAGCAAGTCATATCCTCAACTATACACAAGGAGGAGACTTGGAGTACAAAAATACATGTGCTAAATACATATCTCAACATAGGCTGCCTTTGGATCGTCTCTGTACTTTTGCGACTAATTTCTGTGGAATCTGGTGCTATCCCTTGGTCTCTTATGTTATTATTAGGAGTATTAGTTAGTGACCAAGTAGCAGTAGTTCATTATTATGGAATCAGGCGTACGCGCATACCTGTAGTGGTGGTCGAGGTCGGGCAGGTCGGCGAGGTTGGAGGCGGGGAGGTGGCGGACGAAGAAGGTGCTCTCCCAGTCCACGTCCTTCACGTCGGCGCCCTTCTCGCCGGCCTCCAGCGTCCTCGCTGCGAACTCCTTAAACTGCTCCTCGCGGCACGCCGCGTAGTGCGCCTTGCTCACCCGCTCCACCTCGTCCATCAGCTCGTGCGAGATGCCATGGTTCAGCAGCTGTGCGGACACATACACCATCAGAGTCAATATATGCCAAGAATCAGGTAATCATGTCGAGAATCGTACTTATGCCTGCTTTCTAGAAAACATATATCAAGAATTGTAATAGCATTATGTGAGTGGCAGTGGCACCTCGAAGAATCCCCAGTTCTGGCAGGCGTCGTGGATGACCTCCATGGCCGCGCCCCTCTCCCCGGTCTCAAGCTTCTCCATGTTGATCACCGGGAAGTTCATCGAGACAGCAGCATTAGCAGGAATTGCCATCGCTCTCGATCTGATGTCTCTCTCCCTCTCGCACTCGCGCCGTCTGTAACTCTGTCTGCGTGTTTGTGCTGCTTATCTGAAGCAGAGAGTGCGTTGAGTGTGCGCTCTGAGACCGGTGTGGAGTGCCCAATTTATAGGCGCGCGAGAGAGAAGGCCCGCCGGATGGCACCTAACCGCAATGACCTAGCCGGGACGTAGGAGATTACGATACAACTTAATTAGTTAATTACTACTACTACTACTGCTTTGGTCAATCAATATGGAACGGGGAGCAAAGCTGTCTGGACGTACAAAACAACAGGGACGAAAACAACCGAGATATGCCCCGATCAGCGTGCGTGCGCGCCGCAACTTCGTGTAGCTTACCCTAACCAAGTTGTCTCCAAGAATATCGCTTCTTGCTAGCTAATATGCCCTGATGGAGACGGAACAGTATGATAAGTACTAGGCTGATAGTCTACGTTGGCCACTATTCTATATACCTAACCTAAGTAGGCAAGTAGCCAGTGTTGATGAACTTTGTGGCGTACGGATGTAGTTGTCCCTTACTTTACAGGTCGATATTGACAGAGATTACGCCTAGTACACCTGACCCAGGCCACATACAGTGGAGTTTTGCTGCCAACAAATACTCCCTCTGTCTCAAAATATAAGAACGTTTTTGACACTAGTACACCTGACCCAGGCCACATACAGTGGAGTTTTGCTGCCAACAAATAGTCCCTCTGTCTCAAAATATAAGAACGTTTTTAACACTACACTAGTGTCAAAAACGTTCTTATATTGCGAGACGGAGGGTGTATATGATACAACTTCAACATCGATCACTTTGACTGTTGTTGTGCTGTCTGGGGGCACTGTCGATTGTGTCGTAAACAGTGAAAAATCACTAAATTGCCCCTTTGACCAAAGTTCAGCACAAAATGGTCCTCTTTTGAAAATATTTCGTAAAATGGCCCTACCCGCATGACGCCCGCGCCCGGGGCGCCATGCTAGATAACATAACGCCCCGGTCAAAGGCGCCATGCGCGTCGGCGCTGACTGCCACGTCGGCATGGCCTTGGGCCCATGACGCCTCGGCCCAGGGCGCCATGGGCTGCACCACGACACCCCGGCCTGGGGCACCATACCTCTTCACCACATCGCCGCGAGCCCCTCTGGTCTCTGTTTTTTCTTTCTCTCCCCCCTCTGTTCTTTCCCAACAATGGCGCCCCTCAAATCTCCCCTCCCTCTCCCCACTCAAGAGCTACGGATCTGAGCCGAAGATTGGTGGATCTGGTTGCCCTTCGAATCCTCAAGGTATTCCCCTCCATTTCCCCCTTTTCTATTGGTTGAAATCTCCGCATTTGATTGATTTGGGTGAAACCCTAGTTCATCCTTTTGTTGAAATGGATAATGGATTTTTGTGTGATAATGTGGGGATTAGTGTGATTTAGGATATGTATGGCTTAGAATATGTATGATATAGGATTTTTATGAATGTGCTATGAATTTGATTAGGATATGTACGCACATATATGGTGTATGGAAGAATTAGTGCAAATATATGGTGTATGATATTGTAGAAATTTATATGCACATATATGGTGTATGGAAGAAGAATTAGCATCCAAATTTTGCGGATATTTGCAAATGACAACGGGGCTTACCATATACATTTGTAATTTGCAGGATGGCCTCTCTTATCAATCCATCGTACGATCAATTGCATCATGGAAGGTTCATGGCAGAAGAAGGAAGGGTTTTTGATCAGCTTCACCTGAGGTCGGGTTCGGTGCATGACAAGATGGAGTATGATGAGCGATACACGGAGTATATCCGGAAGACCGGGCTTCTCCCTTTCATCTCACTCGTGTCTCGTTCGATGCCGAAGATGAACCCTTGTGCGATCACGGCACTCGTTGACCGATGGTGCGCTGAGACACATACTTTTCACTTCTATGCCGGGGAGATGACTGTCACTTTGCAGGATGTGTCTCTGATCACTGGACTTCCCATCAAAGGACAACCTATTTGTTTTAGCACAGATTCTGAAGGATGGCGTGAGATTATGGTTGGACTCACAGGGAGGGAGCCAGGGGTACGAGGGAAGTCCGCCGGTGCAAGTTATCATTGGATTGTTGAACACTTTGGGGAATGTCCGGCTGATGCGGACGATCAAACAGTGCAGCAGTATACCAGGGCATACTTGCGGTATGTAGCCAGCCGGACTCTTTTCTCTGACGGCACTGGCGTCAACGCTTCCTTTATGTGGGTTAAGCTGTTTGCTGGTTGGGAGCATGGACTCAGTTGGGGTACGACGGCGTTGGCTTATTTGTATCGTCAGGTAAGTGGTTTTGCTTATAATAGTGTGTTCACCATGTAGAAATGTTCTCTAGTTTATAATGACATATTTCTTGTTTGTGTGTAGCTGGACGAGGCGTGTCGTAGGGGCGCGAATCCAAGAAACGTCGTACAGTCAAAGGAAGCCAACATCGGTGGTCTGATGCTTCTATTATCGATTTGGAGTTGGGAGCACTTGCTAGTGGGCCGGCCGACACCAAAGGGTTACGTCCCGTGGGATGATCATCATGACCCAGACCGTATGCCTACATGGGCGTATAAGTGGGACAAGGTTGAAGGTTTTGTTGGCAATTCAAAGACCATGTATTTGCACTACTGCAACGAGCTTGACATCATGACCCCGAAGCAGGTTATCTTAGTAGCGCCTTGCTTTTTCTCTTCAGTTTTTTCGGTTTTCTAAAAATCATACTAACAATGTAGATTTTTCTTAATCTTTGGTTATAGGTTACCTGGGAACCGTACGGAACGGAGGGCAACATTGGTAGGGGAGCTGGTTTTATTACTTTCGGACTTAACCCAAAGTGTCTACAGGAAGCACATTTATGGCAGATGTGTTGCCCGTTGATTTGTTATTATGCTGTTGAGTTTTATCGGCCACAACGAGGTATGACACAGTTTGGCTTATTTCAAGAGACCCCGCCGAAGTACAAGGACACTTTGCTACATTTAGATAGGTAAGTGCTTAGCACTTCAAATGCTTTCTCTATTGTATTGAGGATAGTACCGAAAATTCATTTGTCAAATGCTATGCAGATTCGACAAGATGAAGCAGAAGAGTATAAAAAAAATGGGATCGAGAGCATGACATGTATATCCAGGAATTCAAGCACAAGCTCAATAAGATTGCAGTTTTCATCATAACTTTCACACATACATAAGTTCAACCACCACATACATTGATTCCACACATACATAAGTTCATGACTTCCATTAGTTCCACACATACATAGTTCAACCACCCAAAAGATTCACGACATACATAAGTTCGACCACCCAAAAGATTCACGACATACATATGTTCCACACATACATTTGTTTCACACCCCAAGCCAATAACCGAAGCCTCGACCACCACCATCACCACGACCACGTCTTCGAGCTCCACCGTCACCACGGCCACGTCCTCGAGCTCCACCGTCACCACGGCTGTCGGTGTCAAAACCGGCGGATCTTGGGTAGGGGGTCCCGAACTGTGCATCTAAGGCTAATGGTAACAGGAGGCGGGGGACACGATGTTTACCCAGGTTCGGGCCCTCTCGATGGAGGTAATACCATACTTCCTACTTGATTGATCTTGATGATATGAGTATTAGAAGAGTTGATCTACCACGAGATCATAGAGGCTAAACCCTAGAAGCTAGCCTATGATTATGATTGTTGTTGTCCTACGGACTAAACCCTCTGGTTTATATAGACACCTTAGGGGGCTAGGGTTACACAGAGAAGGTTACAGAGAAGGAGATCTACACATCCGAATCGCCAAGCTTGCCTTCCACGCAAAGGAGAGTCCCATCCAGACACGGGACGAAGTCTTCAATCTTGTATCTTCATAGTCTAACAGTCCGGCCAAAGTATATAGTTAGGCTGTCCGAGGACCCTCTAATCCAGGACTCCCTCAGTAGCCCCTGAACCAGACTTCAATAACGATGAGTCCGGCGCGCAAATTGTCTTCGGCATTGCAAGGCGGGTTCTCCTCCGAATCCAGAGTATCTGTTGTAGCGAGCAGTGTCCAGCTTCCCATTAATGTCGTACTCCTCGGCTTCTGTGCTTTAATAATGGTTATCTCCATGTGTCAAGTGAATGCGAGAAGTCGGGGCATTTTTACATTTGCCACCCTAACCATGTAATTAAATTGTCTATTTAAAGAGATGGGGATCCTCAGATCCAAATTACACCATCCTCCCCCAGCAAGCATTCATCAGAGCGTGCCCGGAAGAAACCATCCCATCATGGCCGGCCGTCGCAGCTCCTCCTCTTGCTCCCGTAGCACTAAGCCAGGTGATTGGGAGAAGTGTTATGTCCCCCATAGCCGATTAGTAGAGTTGCAAACCAAGGGGTTTCTCCCGCGTGCATACATGGTCCTCGTCCAAGCCAGACTAGCCACCTATAATGGCAGGGAGCAAGCAGAGAGCTTTCCCAACCCATCCAAGGGGGAGCGGGTATGCCTTGTCCCTTATTTGCTGAGGGGACACGGGTTTCCAATCCACCCGTTCCTCCGCGGGCTCCTGGAGTTCTATGGCCTCTAGCTGCATAACTTCACCCCTGCCTCAGTGCTGCACATCGCAGGTTATGTTGCCCTTTGCGAGCTATTTCTGGGCTGCGAGGCTCATTTCGAGCTATGGAAGAGGCTATTCTGCCTTGTCCCCCGTAATTAGGAGGGATCAATATATCAAGTGGGCGGAGCCGGAATATGGCGCGTCGCCGAGACCGGATACTTGTCCGGCACTCCAAAGAAGGCATCCGAAGACTGGCCTTTGGAGTGGTTTTATGTAGAGGACGTCCCCTTTCCGGAACCAATTCGGACGGGCCTTCCTGAGTTTGCTAATACCCCGCTGAAGAAACGCCACAGCTGGCGCCCCCGGAGCCCCCAGGAGGAAGATAACAGAGAGGTCCTTTACCTGATGGGCAGGATAAAAACGCTGGCCAAATCAGGATTGACAATAATCGAAGTTATGTCAATATGCATAATGCGGGGGGTGCAGCCACTTTAATATCGGGGGAAACCCATGTGGCACTTCAATGGAGAAGACGACGCCACCCACTGCGGTCGTAAAGGTGCGGACTTCGCCACCGCTCTGGCGAAAATACTGTCCGAATTGTACAAAGGAGAAGAAGAGGAGTTCCTCCGTATTAAGCCACGAGATGGATTTTTTATGTACAACCCCCCAAGCTGGGTGAGCTGCTATCCTTTACTCAACTCCAGTCACTCCTGTACTCTTCATCATAAATACTCACCTTTCCAATTCCTGGCAGGAACTGCAAAAGGTCGTGAGGGAGATTCACAACCCATCTCCACAGCGAGAGGACCCTGACCAGGCCCTCGACCCCGGACTTCACGAAGATCCGCACATATCTGTGGAGCTTGTCGACGGGACCTTGGTGGCCATCATCGCCGACTATCCTGGACTGCTCCCTGCATCGGACATAAGTAAAACCGGAGTCCTATGTTGGAAATATGCCCTAGAGGCAATAATAAAATGATTATTATTACATTTCCTTGTTCATGATAATTGTCTATTATTCATGCTATAATTGTGTTATCCGGAAATCGTAATACATGTGTGAATAAATAGACCACAACATGTCCCTAGTAAGCGTCTAGTTGACTAGCTCGTTGATCAACAGATAGTCATGGTTTCCTGACTATGGACATTGGATGTCGTTGATAACGGGATCACATCATTAGGAGAATGATGTGATGGACAAGACCCAATCCTAAGCATAGCAAAAGATCGTGTAGTTCGTTTGCTAGAGCTTTTCCAATGTCAAGTATTATTTCCTTAGACCATGAGATCGTGTAACTCCCGGATACCGTAGGACTGCTTTGGATGTACCAAACGTCACAACTTAACTCGGTGACTATAAAGGTATACTACAGGTATCCCCGAAAGTATCTGTTGGGTTGACACGGATCGAGACTGGGATTTGTCACTCCATATGACGGAGAGGTATCTCTGGGCCCACTCGGTAATGCATCATCATAATGAGCTCAATGTGACCAAGTGTTTGGTCACGGGATCATGCATTACGGTACGAGTAAAGTGACTTGCCGGTAACGAGATTGAACGAGGTATTGGGATACCGACGATCGAATCTCGGGCAAGTAACGTACCGATTGACAAAGGGAATTGTATACGGGATTACTTCAATCCTCTACATCGTGGTTCATCCGATGAGATCATCGAGGAGCATGTGGGAGCCAACATGGGTATCCAGATCCCGCTGTTGGTTATTGACCGGAGAGTCGTCTCGATCATGTCTACATGTCTCCCGAACCCGTAGGGTCTACACACTTAAGGTTCAGTGACGCTAGGGTTGTAGAGATATTAGTATGCGGTAACCCGAGAGTTGTTCGGAGTCCCGGATGAGATCCCGGACGTCACGAGGAGTTCCGGAATGGTCCGGAGGTAAAGAATTGTATATAGGAAGTCCAATTTCGGCCATCGGGAAAGTTTTGGGGGTCACTGGTATTGTACCGGGACCACCGGAAGGGTCCCGGGGGTCCACCGGGTGGGGCCACCTATCCCGGAGGGCCCCATGGCCTGAAGTGGGGAAGGGAACCAGCCCCTGGTGGGCTGGTGCACCCCCTTGAGCCTCCCCATGCGCCTAGGGTTGGAAACCCTAGGGGTGGGGCGCGCCCCACTTGGCTTGGGGGGCAAGCCACCCCCTTGGCCGCCGCCCCCCCCTTGAGATCCAATCTCTAGGGGCCGGCGCCTCCCCAGGTCCCCTATATAAAGAGGGTGGAGGGAGGGCTGCGCACCCGTGCTCCTGGCGCCTCCCTCTCCCTCTGCACCACCTCTCCCTCTCGTTGAGCTTGGCGAAGCCCTGCCGAGATCACCGCTACTTCCACCACCACGCTGTTGTGCTGCTGGATCTCCATCAACCTCTCCCTCCCTGTTGCTGGATCAAAAAGGAGGAGACGTCTTCCCAACCGTACGTGTGTTGAACGCGGAGGTGCCTCCGTTCGGCGCTAGGATATCCGGTGATTTGGATCACGACGAGTACGACTCCCTCAACCCCGTTCTCTTGAACGCTTCCGCTCACGATCTACAAGGGTATGTAGATGCACTCCTCTCTCTCTTTGCTAGATGACTCCATAGATTTATCTTGGTGAAGCGTAGAAATTTTTTATTTTTTGCAACATTCCCCAACAGTGGCATCATGAGCTAGGTCTATGCGTAGTTTCTTTGCACGAGTAGAACACAAATTTGTTGTGGGCGTAGATGTTGTCAATTTTCTTGCCACTACTAGTCTTATCTTGTTTCGGCGGCATCGTGGGATGAAGCGGCCCGGACCGACCTTACACGTACGCTTACGTGAGACAGGTTCCACCGACTGACATGCACTAGTTGCATAAGGTGGCTAGCGGGTGTCTGTCTCTCCCACTTTAGTCGGATCGGATTCGATGAAAAGGGTCCTTATGAAGGGTAAATAGAAATTGGCATATCACGTTGTGGCTTTCACGTAGGTAAGAAAAGTTCTTGCTAGAACCTTATTGCAGCCACGTAAAAACATGCAACAACAATTAGAGGGCGTCTAACTTGTTTTTGCAGCATATGCCTTGCGATGATATGGCCAAAAGTTGTGATGAATGATATATATGTGATGTATGAGATCATGTTCTTGTAATAGGAATCACGACTTGCATGACGATGAGTTGTCTTAATTATTGTATGACCTGCGTGTCAATGATTAAACGCCATGTAATTACTTTACTTTATTGCTAAACCGTTAGCCATAGTAGTAGAAGTAATAGTTGGCAAGAAAATTCATGGAGACACGATGATGGAGATCATGATGATGGAGATCATGGTGTCATGCCGGTGACGAAGATAATCATGGCGCCCCGAAGATGGAGATCAAAGGAGCTATATGATATTGGCCATATCATGTCACTATTTGATTGCATGTGATGTTTATCATGTTTTTGCATCTTATTTAGAACGACGGTAGTAAATAAGATGAGCCCTCATAATAATTTCAAGAAAGTGTTCCCCCTAACTGTGCGCCGTTGCGAAAGTTCGTTGTTTCGAAGCACCACGTGATGATCGGGTGTGATAGATTCCAACGTCCACATACAACGGGTGTAAGACAGATTTACACATGCAAAACACTTAGGTTAACTTGACGAGCCTAGCATGTACAGACATGGCCTCGGAACACAAGAGACCGAAAGTTCGAACATGAGTCATATGGAAGATACGATCAACATGGAGATGTTCACCGATGATGACTAGTCCGTCTCACGTGATGATCGGACACGACCTAGTTGACTCGGATCATGTATCACTTAGATGACTAGAGGGATGTCTAATCTGAGTGGGAGTTCATTAAATAATTTGATTAGATGAACTTAATTATCATGAACTTAGTCTAAAAACCTTTGCAAAAATGTCTTGTAGATAAAATGGCCAACGCTCATGTCAACCTCAACTTCAACGCATTCCTAGAGAAAACCAAGCTGAAAGATGATGGCAGCAACTTTTCGGACTGGGTCCGGAACCTGAGGATCATCCTCATAGATGCCAAGAAAGCATATATCCTAGAAGGACCGCCAGGTGAAGCACCCATCCCAGAGAACCAAGACGTTATGAACGCTTGGCAGTCACGTGCTGATGATTACTCCCTCGTTCAGTGCGGCATGCTTTACATCTTAGAACCGGGGCTCCAAAAGCATTTTGAGCAACACAGAGCATATGAGATGTTCGAGGAGCTGAAAATAGTTTTCCAAGCTCATGCCCGGGTCGAGAGATATGAAGTCTCCGACAAGTTTTACAGTTGTAAGATGGAGGAAAATAGTTTTTTCAGTGAGCACAAACTCAAAATGTCTGGGTTGCACAACCGCTTGTCCCAGCTGGACATTAACCTCCCGGACAAGGCGGTCATTGACAGAATCCTTCGGTCGCTCCCACCTTGCTACAAGAGCTTTGTGATGAACTACAATATGCAGGGGATGGTGAAAACTATTCCTGAAGTATTTTCAATGCTGAAATCAGCGGAGGTGGAAATCAAAAAGGAACATCAAGTGTTGATGGTCAATAAAACCACTAGTTTCAAGAAAGGCAAGGGTAAGAAGAACTTCAAGGAGGACGGCAAGGGAGTTGCCGCGCCTGGTAAACCAGTCGCCGAGAAGAAGCCAAAGAATGGACCCAAACCTGAGACCGAGTGCTTTTATTGCAAGCGAAAGGGACACTGGAAGCGGAACTGCCCCAAATACTTAGCGGACAAGAAGGCCGGCAACACTAAAGGTATATGTGATATACATGTCATTGATGTGCACCTTACCAGTACTCGTAGTAGCTCCTGGGTATTTGATACCGGTGCGGTTGCTCATATTTGTAACTCAAATCAGGAGCTGCGGAATAAGCGGAGACTGGCGAAGGACAAGGTGACGATGCACGTCGGGAATGGTTCCAAGGTCGATGTGATCGCCGTCGGCACGCTACCTCTACATTTACCTACGGGATTAGTTTTAAACCTCAATAATTGTTATTTAGTGCCAGCTTTGAGCATGAACATTGTATCTGGATCTCGTTTAATATGAGATGGCTACTCATTTAAATCCGAGAATAATGGTTGTTCTATTTATATGAGAGATATGTTTTATGGTCATGCCCCGCTGGTCAATGGTTTATTCTTAATGAATCTCAAACGTGATGTTACACATATTCATAGTGTGAATACCAAAAGATGTAAGGTTGATAACGATAGTCCCACATACTTGTGGCACTGCCGCCTTGGTCACATTGGTGTCAAGCGCATGAAGAAGCTCCATGTTGATGGACTTTTAGAGTCTCTCGATTATGAATCACTTGACACATGCGAACCATGCCTCATGGGCAAAATGACCAAGACTCCATTCTCCGGAACAATGGAGCGAGCAACCAACTTATTGGAAATCATACATACTGATGTGTGCGGTCCAGTGAGCGTTGAGGCTCGCGGAGGCTATCGTTATGTTCTCACTCTCACTGATGACTTAAGTAGATATGGGTATGTCTACTTGATGAAACACAAGTCTGAGACCTTTGAAAAGTTCAAGGAATTTCAGAATGAGGTAGAGAATCAACGTGACCGAAAAAAAAAGTTCTTACGATCAGATCGTGGAGGAGTATATTTAAGTCACGAATTTGGTACGCACTTAAGGAAATGTGGAATTGTTTCACAACTCACGCCGCCTGGAACACCTCAGCGTAACGGTGTGTCCGAACATCGTAATCGCACTCTATTGGATATGGTGCAATCTATGATGTCACTCACCGATTTACCGCTATCATTTTGGGGATACGCTCTAGAGACAGCTACATTCACTTTAAATAGGGCACCGTCTAAATCCGTTGAGACGACACCATATGAATTATGGTTTGGGAAGAAATATAAGCTGTTGTTTCTAAAAGTTTGGGCATGCGATGCTTATGTCAAGAAACTTCAACCTGAAAAGCTCGAACCCAAGTCGGAAAAATGCGTCTTCATAGGATACCATAAGGAAATCATTGGGTATACCTTCTACCTTAGATCCGAAGGCAAGATCTTTGTTGCCAAGAACGGGTCCTTTCTGGAGAAAGAGTTTCTCTCGAAAGAAGTAAGTGGGAGGAAAGTAGAACTCGATGAAGTACTACCTCTTGAACCGGAAAGTAGTGCAGCTCAGGAAGATGTTCCTGTGGTGCCTACACCGACTGGAAGGAAATTAATGATGATGATCAAGGTACTTCGGATCAAGTTGCTACTGAACTTCATAGGTCCACAAGGACACGTTCCACACCAGAGTGGTATGGCAACCTTGTCCTGGAAATCATGTTGTTAGACAACGGTGAACCTTCGAACTATGAAGAAGCGATGGCGGGCCCAGATTCCAACAAATGGCTTGAAGCCATGCAATCCGAGATAGGATCCATGTATGAAAACAAAGTATGGACTTTGACAGACTTGCCTGATGATCGGCAAGCGATAGAAAATAAATGGATCTTTAAGAATAAGACGGACGCGGTTGGTAATGTTACCATCTATAAAGCTCGAGTTGTCGCTAAGGGTTATCGGCAAATTCAAGGGGATGACTACAATGAGACTTTCTCTCCCGTAGCGAAGCTGAATTCCGTCCGAATCATGTTAGCAATTGCTGCATACTATGATAATGAGATATGGCAAATGGACGTCAAAACGGCATTCCTTAACGGATATCTTAAGGAAGAACTTTATATGATGCAGCTGGAAGGTTTTGTCGATCCTGAGAATGCTAACAAGGTATGCAAGCTCCAGCGATCTATTTATGGGCTGGTGCAAGCATCTCGGAGTTGGAACATTCGCTTTGATGAGATGATCAAAGCGTTTGGGTTTATGCAGACTTATGGAGAAGTCTGCGTTTACAAGAAAGTGAGTGGGAGCTCTGTAGCATTTCTCATATTATATGTGGATGACATTCTTATGATGGGAAATGATATAGAACTTTTGGACAGCATTAAGGCCTACTTGAATAAGTGTTTTCAATTTAGGACCTTGGAGAAGCTGCTTACATATTAGGCATCAAGATCTATAGAGATAGATCGAGACGCCTCATAGGTCTTTCACAAAGCACATACCTTGATAAGATATTGAAGAAGTCCAATATGGATCAGTCCAAGATGGGGTTCTTGCATGTGTTGCAAGGTGTGAAATTGAGCTCGGCTCAATGTCCGACCATGGCAGAAGATAGAAAAAAGATGAGTGTCGTCCCCTATGCCTCAGCCATAGGGTCTATCATGTATGCCATGCTGTGTACCAGACCTGATGTAAACCTTGCCGTAAGTTTGGTAGGAAGGTACCAAAGTAATCCCGGCATGGAACACTGGACAGCGGTCAAGAATATCCTAAAGTACCTGAAAAGGACTAAGGATATGTTTCTTGTTTATGGAGGTGACGAAGGGCTCGTCGTAAAGGGTTACATCGACGCTAGCTTCGACACAGATCTGGATGACTCTAAGTCACAAACCGGATACGTGTATATTTTGAACGGAGGGGCAGTAGCTAGTGCAGTTGCAAGAAGAGCATCGTGGCGGGATCTACATGTGAAGGAGAGTACATGGCAGCCTCGGAGGCAGCACATGAAGTAATCTGGATGAAGGAGTTCATCACCGACCTAGGCGTCATACCCAATGCGTCGGGGCCAATCACCCTCTTCTGTGACAACACTGGAGCTATTGCCCTTGCCAAGGAGCCCAGGTTTCACAAGAAGACCAGGCACATCAATTGTCGCTTCAACTCCATTCGTGAAAATGTTCAAGATGGAGACATAGATATTTGAAAAAGTGCATACGGATCTAAATAACGCAGATCCGTTGACTAAACCTCTTCCGCGAGCAAAACATGATCAACACCAGAACTCTATGGGTGTTCGATTCATCACAATGTAACTAGATTCTACCCATATCTGCTCAGACTTTGTGTTTCATTAAGTAGATATACCCATATCTGCTCAAATCATCTGTGAAGGTCAGAAAATAAAGATACTCGCCACGAGCATCAATACTCATTGGATCGCATACATCGGTATGTATTATTTCCAATAAATCAGTAGCTCGTTCCATTGTTCCGAAGAACGGAGTTTTAGTCATCTTGCCCAAAAGGCACGTTACGCAAGCATCAACTGATTCATAACCAAGTGATTCCAAAAATCCATCTTTATGGAGTTTCTTCATGCGCTTTACACCGATATGACCCAAACGGCAGTGCCACAAATAAGTTGCACTATCATTATCAACTTTGCATCTTTTGGCATCAATATTATGATTATGTGTATCACTACGATCGAGATCCAACAAACTATTTTCATTGGGTGTATGACCATCGAAGGCTTTATTCACGTAAACAGAATAACAATTATTCTCTGACTTTAAATGAATAACTATATTGCAATAAACATGATCAAATCATATTCATGCTCAACGCAAATGCCAAATAACATTTATTTAGGTTCAACACTTATCTCGAAAGGATAGGGAGTGTGCGATAGTTGATCATATCAATCTTGGAACCACTTCCAACATACATCATCACTTCACCCTTAACTAGTCTCTGTTTATTCTGAAACTCCTGTTTCGAGTTACTAATTTTTAGCGGCCGAACAAGTATCAAATACTCAGGGGCTACTATAAACACTAGTAAGATACACATCAATAACCTGTATATCAAATATACCCTCGTTCACTTTGTCATCCTACTTATCCACCAAATATCCAGGGCATTTCCGCTTCTAGTGACTATTTCCTTTGCAGTGTAAGCACTCAGTTTCATTCTTTGGTCCAGCTTTGGGCTTCTTCGTGGGAGTGACAACTTGCTTGCCATTCTACTTGAAGTTCCCTTTCTTTTCCTTTACCCTTTTCTTGAAACTAGTGGTCTTGTCAATCATCAACACTTGATGCTCTTTCCTTGATTTCTACCTTCGTCGATTTCAGCATCACGAAGAGCTCGGGAATCGTTTTCGTCATCCCTTGCATTATAGTTCATCACAAAGTTCCAGTAACTTGATGATGGTGCCGAGAGAACTCTGCCAATCACTATCTTATCTGGAAGATTAACTCCCACTTGATTCAAGCGATTGTAGTACTTAGACAATCTAAGTACTTGCTCACTAGTTGAGCAATTCTCCTCCATCTTTTAGGCGAAGTATTTGTCAAAGGTCTCATACCTCTTGACACGGGCATGAGTCTGAAATACCAATTTCATCTCTTGACACATCTTATATGTTCCATGACGTTTCAAAAACATTTTTGTAGTCCTGGTTCTAAGCCATAAAGCATAGTGCACAAAACTATCAAGTAGTCATCATATTGAGGTAGCCAAATATTCATAACGTCTGCACCTGCACCTGCAATAGGTCTGTCACCTAGCGGTGCATCAAGGACATAATTCTTCTGTGAAGCAATGAGGATAAACCTCAGATCACGGACCAAGTCCACATCATTGCTACTAACATCTTTTCAACTTAGTTTTTCTCTAGGAACACATATAAAAACATAGGGAAGCAACAACGTGAGCTACAACATAATTTGCAAAATACTACTGGGACTAAGTTCATTATAAATTAATGTTCAATTAATCATATTACTTTAAGAACTCTCACTTAGACAGACATCTCTCTAGTCATCTAAGTGATCGCGTGATCCAAATCAACTAAACCATGTCCGATCATCACGTGAGATGGAGTAGTTTTCAATGGTGAACATCACTATGTTGATAATATCTACTATATGATTGAAGCTCGACCTTTCGGTCTCTGTGTTCTGAGGCCATATCTGTATATGCTAGGCTCGTCAAGTTTAACCTGAGTATTTCGCGTGTGCAACTGTTTTGCACCCGTTGTATTTGAACGTAGAGCCTATCACACCCGATCATCACGTGGTGTCTCAGCACGAAGAACTTTCACAACGGTGCATACTCAGGGAGAACACTTCTTGATAATTTAGTGAGAGATCATCTTAAAATGCTACCGTCAATCAAAGCAAGATAAGATGCATAAAGGATAAACATCACATGCAATCAATATAAGTGATATGATATGTCCATCATCATCTTGTGCTTGTGATCTCCATCTCTGAGGCACCGTCGTGATCACCATCGTCACCGGCGCGACACCTTGATCTCCATCGTAGCATCATTGTCGTTACGCCATCTATTGCTTCTACGACTATTGCTATCGCTTAGTGATAAAGTAAAGCAATTACAGGGTGTTTGCATTTCATACAATAAAGCGACAACCATATGGCTCCTGCCAGTTGCCGATAACTTCGGTTACAAAACATGATCATCTCATACAATAAAATATAGCGTCACGTCTTGACCATATCACATCACAACATGCCCTGCAAAAACAAGTTAGACGTCCTCTACTTTGTTGTTGCAAATTTTTACGTGGCTGCTACGGGCTGAGCAAGAACCATTCTTACCTACGCATCAAAACCACAACGATAGTTCGTCAAGTTAGTGTTGTTTTAACCTTCGCAAGGACCGGGCGTAGCCACACTCGGTTCAACTAAAGTTGGAGAAACAGACACCCGCTAGTCACCTGTGTGCGAAGCACGGCGGTAAAACCAGTCTCGCGTAAGCGTACGCGTAATGTCGGTCCAGGCCGCTTCATCCAACAATACCGTTGAACCAAAGTATGACATGCTGGTAAGCAGTATGACTTGTATCACCCACAACTCACTTGTGTTCTACTCGTGCAAATAACATCAATCCATAAAACCTAGGCTCGGATGCCACTGTTGGGGAACATAGTAATTTCAAAAAAATTCCTACGCACACGCAAGATCATGGTGATGCATAGCAATGAAAGGGGAGAGTGTGTCCACGTACCCTCGTAGACCGAAAGCGGAAGAGTTATGACAACGCGGTTGATGTAGTCGTACGTCTTCACGATCCGACCGATCCAAGCACCGAACGTACGGCGCCTCCGAGTTCAGCACACGTTCAGCTCGATGACGATCCCCGGACTCTGATCCAGCAGGGTGCCGGGGATGAGTTCCGTCAGCATGACGGCGTGGTGACGATGATGATGTTCTACCGACGCAGGGCTTCGCCTAAGCACCGCAACGATACGACCGAGGTGGAATATGGTGGAGGGGGGCACCGCACATGGCTAAGGAACGATCACGAAGATCAACTTGTGTGTCTAGAGGTACCCCTGCCCCTGTATATAAAGGAGCCAAGGGGGAGGGGGCGGCCGGCCAAGGAGGGGGCGCCAAGGAGGAGTCCTACTCCTACCGGGAGTAGGATTCCCCCCCTTCCAAGTAGTAGGAGTAGGAGTCAAGGAAAGGGGGAAGAGAAGAGAAGGAAGGAGGGGGCGCAGCCCCTTCCCCTAGTCCAATTCGTACTAGGCCTTGGGGGGCGCCCAGCCTCTCCTCTCTCTTTCCCCTAAAGCCCAATAAGGCCCATATACTCCCCGGCGAATTCCCGTAACTCTTCGGTACTCCAAAAAATACCCAAATCACTCAGAACCTTTCCGAATTCCGAATATAGTCGTCCAATATATTGATCTTTACGTCTCGACCATTTCGAGACTCCTCGTCATGTCCCCGATATCATCCGGGACTCCGAACTCCTTCGGTACATCAAAACTCATAAACTCATAATATAACTGTCATCGAAACCTTAAGCGTGTGGACCCTACGGGTTCAAGAACTATGTAGACATGACCGAGACACGTCTCCGGTCAATAACCAATAGTGGAACCTGGATGCTCATATTGGCTCCCACATATTCTACGAAGATCTTTATCGGTCAAACCGCATAACAACATACGTTGTTCCCTTTGTCATCGGTATGTTACTTGCCCGAGATTCGATCGTCGGTATCTCAATACCTAGTTCAATCTCGTTACCGGCAAGTCTCTTTACTCGTTCGTAATACATCATCTCGCAACTAACTCATTAGTTGCAATGCTTGCAAGGCTTAAGTGATGTGCATTACCGAGAGGGCCCGGAGATACCTCTCCGACAATCGGAGTGACAAATCCTAATCTCAAAATACGCCAACCCAACATGTACCTTCGGAGACACCTATAGAGCTCCTTTATAATCACCCAGTTATGTTGTGATGTTTGGTAGCACACAAAGTGTTCCTCCGGTAAACGGGAGTTGCATAATCTCATAGTCATAGGAACATGTATAAGTCATGAAGAAAGCAATAGCAACATACTAAACGATCAAGTGCTAAGCTAACGGAATGGGTCATGTCAATCACATCATTCTCCTAATGATGTGATCCCGTTAATCAAATGACAACTCATTTGACCATGGTTAGGAAACATAACCATCTTTGATAAACGAGCTAGTCAAGTAGAGGCATACTAGTGACACTATGTTTGTCTATATATTCACACATGTATTATGTTTCTGGATAATACAATTCTAGCATGAATAATAAACATTTATCATGATATAAGGAAATAAATAATAACTTTATTATTGCCTCTAGGGAATATTTCCTTCAGTCTCCCACTTGCACTAGAGTCAATAATCTAGTTCACATCATCATGTGATTCAACACCAATATTCACATCATCATGTGATTAACACCCATAGTTCACATCGTCATGTGATCAACATCCAAAGGGTTTACTAGAGTCAATAATCTAGTTCACATCGCTATGTGATTAACACCCAAAGAGTACTAAGGTATGATCATGTTTTGCTCATGAGAGAAGTTTAGTCAACGGGTCTGTCACATTCAGAGCCGTATGTATTTTGCAAATATTCTATGTCTACAATGCTCTGCACGGAGCTACTCTAGCTAATTGCTCCCACTTTCAATATGTATCCAGACAGAGACTTAGAGTCATCTGGATGGGTGTAAAAGTGTAACTCTTTACGACGGGCTCTTTTTATCACCTCCATAATCGAGAAACATCTCCTTAGTCCTCACTAAGGATGTTCTTGACCGTTGTCCAGTGATCTACTCTTAGATCAAAATTGTATTCCTTTGCCAAACTCAGAGCAAGGTATACAATAGGTCTAGTACACAGCATAGCATACTTTATAGAACATATGACTGAGGCATAGGGAATGACTTTTCATTTTCTTTCTATTTTCTGCCATGGTCGGGTTTTGAGTCTTACTCAACTTCACACCTTGCCACACAGGCAAGAACTCTTTCTTTGATTGTTCCATTTTTAACTACTTCAAAATCTTATCAAGGTATGTACTCATTGAAAAATCTTATCAAGCGTCTTGATCTATCTCTATAGATCTTGATGCTCAATGTGTAAGCAGCTTCACCGAGGTCTTTCTTTGAAAAACTCTTATTCAAGTACCCTTTTATGCTATCCAGAATTTCTATATCATTTCCAATCAACAATATGTCATCCACATATAGTTTTAGAAATGCTACAGAGCTCCCACTCACTTTCTTGTAAATACAGGCTTCTCCAAAAGTCTGTATAAAACCATATGCTTTGATCAACTCATCAAAGCATATATTCCAATTCCGAGATGCTTGCACTAGTCCATTGATGGATCGCTGGAGCTTGCACATTTTGTTAGCACCTTTGGGATTGACAAAACTTTCTGGTTGTGTCATATACAACTCTTCTTTAAAAAATCCATTTAAGGAATGTAGTTTTGACATCCATTTGCCAGATTTCATAAAAATGTGGCAATTGCTAACATGATTCAGACAGACGTAAGCATCGATACGAGTGAGAAAATCTCATCGTATTCAACACCTTGAACTTGTCAAAAACCTTTCGCAACAAGTCGAGCTTAGTAGATAGTAACACTGCTATCAGTGTCCGTCTTCCTCTTGAAGATCCATTTATTTAACATGGCTTGCTGATCATCGAGCAAGTCAATCAAAGTCCATACTTTGTTCTCATACATGGATCATATCTCAGATTTTATGGCCTCAAGCCATTTCGCGGAATCTGGGCTCATCATCGCTTCCTTATAGTTCGTAAGTTCATCATGGTCTAGTAACATGACTTCCAGAACATGATTACCATACCACTCTGGTGCGGATCTTAGTCTGGAAGACCTACGAGGTTTGGTAGCAACTTGATCTGATGTTTCATGATCATCATCATTAACTTCCTCACTAATTGGTGTAGGAATCACTGGAACTGATTTCTGTGATGAACTACTTTCCAATAAGGGAGAAGGTACAATTACCTCATCAAGTTCTACTTTCCTCCCACTCACTTCTTTCGAGAGAAACTTCTTCTCTAGAAAGGATCCATCTTAGCAACGAATAACTTGCCTTCGGATCTGTGATAGAAGGTGTACCCAATAGTTACCTTTGGGTATTCTATGAAGATGCACTTCTCTGATTTGGGTTCATGTTTATCAGGTTGAAACTTTTTCACATAAGCATCGTAGCCCCAAAATTTAGGAAATGACAACTTCGGTTTCTTGCCAAACCACAGTTCATAAGGCATCGTCTCAACAGATTTTGATGGTGCCCTTTTTAAAGTGAATGCAACTGTCTCTAATGCATAGCCCCAAAACGATAGTGGTAAATCGGTAAGATACATCCTAGATCGCACCATATCCAATAAAGTGCGGTTATGACGTTCGGACACACCATTACGCTGTGGTGTTCCATGTGGCGTGAGCTGTGAAACTATTCCACATTGTTTTATATGAAGGCCAAACTCATAACTCAAATATTCTCCTCCACGATTAGATCGTAGAAATTTTATTTTCTTGTTACGATGATTCTCCACTTCACTCTGAAATTCTTTGAACTTTTCAAATGTTTCATACTTTGTGTTTCATTAAGTAGATATACCCATATCTACTCAAATCATCTGTGAAGGTCAGAAAATAACGATACTCGCCACGAGCATCAATACTCATTGGATCGCATACATCGGTATGTATTATTTCCAATAAATCAGTAGCTCGTTCCATTGTTCTGAAGAACGGAGTTTTAGTCATCTTGCCCAAAAGGCACGGTTCGCAAGCATCAACTGATTCATAACCAAGTGATTCCAAAAATCCATCTTTATGGAGTTTCTTCATGCGCTTTACACCGATATGACCCAAACGGTAGTGCCACAAATAAGTTGCACTATCATTATCAACTTTGCATCTTTTGGCATCAATATTATGATTATGTGTATCACTATGATCGAGATCCAACAAACTATTTTCATTGGGTGTATGACCATCGAAGGCTTTATTCATGTAAACAGAATAACAATTATTCTCTGACTTCAAATGAATAACCATATTGCAATAAACATGATCAAATCATATCCATGCTCAACGCAAATGCCAAATAACATTTATTTAGGTTCAACACTTATCTCGAAAGTATAGGGAGTGTGCGATGATGATCATATCAATCTTGGAACCACTTCCAACATACATCATCACTTCACCCTTAACTAGTCTCTGTTTATTCTGTAACTCCTATTTCGAGTTACTAATTTTTAGTGACCGAACAAGTATCAAATACTCAGGGGCTACTATAAACACTAGTAAGATACACATCAATAACCTGTATATCAAATATACCCTTGTTCACTTTGCCATCCTACTTATCCACCAAATATCCAGGGCATTTCCGCTTCTAGTGACCATTTCCTTTGCAGTGTAAGCACTCAGTTTCAGGCTTTGGTCCAGCTTTGGGCTTCTTCGCGGGAGTGACAACTTGCTTGCCATTCTACTTGAAGTTCCCTTTCTTTTCCTTTACCCTTTTCTTGAAACTAGTGGTCTTGTCAATCATCAACACTTGATGCTCTTTTCTTGATTTCTACCTTCGTCGATTTCAGCATCACGAAGAGCTCGGGAATCGTTTTTGTCATCCCTTGCATTATAGTTCATCACGAAGTTCCAGTAACTTGATGATGGTGACTAGAGAACTCTGCCAATCACTATCTTATCTGGAATATTAACTCCCACTTGATTCAAGCGATTGTAGTACTTAGACAATCTAAGTACTTGCTCACTAGTTGAGCAATTCTCCTCCATCTTTTAGGCGAAGTATTTGTCAAAGGTCTGATACCTCTTGACACGGGCATGAGTCTGAAATACCAATTTCATCTCTTGAAACATCTTATATGTTCCATGATGTTTCAAAAACGTTTTTGTAGTCCCGGTTCTAAGCCATAAAGCATGGTGCACAAAACTATCAAGTAGTCATCATATTGAGCTAGCCAAACGTTCATAACGTCTGCACCTGGTCCTGCAATAGGTCCGTCACCTAGCGGTGCATCAAGGACATAATTCTTCTGTGCAGCAATGAGGATAAACCTCAGATCACGGACCAAGTCCGCCTCATTGCTACTAACATCTTTTTAACTTAGTTTTTCTCTAGGAACACATATAAAACATAGGGAAGCAACAACGCGGGCTCGAACATAATTTGCAAAATACTACCAGGACTAAGTTCATGATAAATTAAAGTTCAATTAATCATATTACTTTAAGAACTCTCACTTAGACAGACATCTCTCTAGTCAACTAAGTGATCACGTGATCCAAATCAACTAAACCATGTCCGATCATCACGTGAGATGGAGTAGTTTTCAATGGTGAACATCACTATGTTGATCATATCTACTATATGATTCACGCTCGACCTTTCGGTCTCTGTATTCCGAGGCCATATCTGTATATGCTAGGCTCGTCAAGTTTAACCTGAGTATTTCACGTGTGCAACTGTTTTGCACCCGTTGTATTTGAACGTAGAGCCTATCACACCCAATCATCACGTGGTGTCTCAGCACGAAGAACTTTCACAACGGTGCATACTCAGGGAGAACACTTCTTGGTAATTTAGTGAGAGATCATCTTAAAATGCTACCGTCAATCAAAGCAAGATAAGATGCATAAAGGATAAACATCACATGCAATCAATATAAGTGATATGATATGGCCATCATCATCTTGTGCTTGTGATCTCCATCTCCGAAGCACCGTCGTGATCACCATCGTCACCGGCGCGACACCTTGATCTTCATCGTAGTATCGTTGTCGTTATGCCATCTATTTCTTCTACGACTATCGCTACCGCTTAGTGATAAAGTAAAGCAATTATAGGGCGTTTGCATTTCATACAATAAAGCGACAACCATATGGCTCCTGCCAGTTGCCGATAACTTTGGTTACAAAACATGATCATCTCATACAATAAAATATAGCATCACGTCTTGACCATATCACATCACTGTTGGAAATATGCCCTAGAGGCAATAATAAAAGTATTATTATTATATTTCCTTGTTCATGATAATTGTCTTTTATTCATGCTATAACTGTATTATCCGGAAATCGTAATACACGTGTGAATACATAGACCACAATATGTCCCTAGTGAGCCTCTAGTTGACTAGCTCGTTGTGATCAACAGATAGTCATGGTTTCCTGGCTATGGGCATTGGATGTCGTTGATAACGGGATCACATCATTAGGAGAATGATGTGATGGACAAGACCCAATCCTAAGACTAGCACAAAAGATCGTGTAGTTCATTTGCTAGAGCTTTGCCAATGTCAAGTATCTCTTCCTTCGACCATGAGAGCGTGTAACTCCTGGATACCGTAGGAGTGCTTTGGGTGTATCAAACGTCACAACGTAACTGGGTGACTATAAAGGTGCACTACAGGTATCTCCGAAAGTATCTATTGTTTTATGCGGATCGAGACTGGGATTTGTCACTCCGTGTAAACGGAGAGGTATCTCTGGGCCCACTCGGTAGGACATCATCATATGCGCAATGTGACCAAGGAGTTGATCACGGGATGATGTGTTACGGAACGAGTAAAGTGACTTGCCGGTAACGAGATTGAACAAGGTATTGGATACCGACGATCGAATCTCGGGCAAGTAACATACCGATAGACAAAGGGAATTGAATACGGGCTTGATTAAGTCCTTGACATCGTGGTTCATCCGATGAGATCATCGTGGAACATGTGGGAGCCATCATGGGTATCTAGATCCCGCTGTTGGTTATTGACCGGAGAACGTCTCGGTCATGTCTACATGTCTCCCGAACCCGTAGGGTCTACACACTTAAGGTTCGATGACGCTAGGGTTATAAAGGAAGTTTGTATGTGGTTACCGAATGTTGTTCGGAGTCCCGGATGAGATCCCGGACGTCACGAGGAGTTCCGGAATGGTCCGGAGGTAAAGATTTATATATGGGAAGTCCTATTTTGGCCACCGGAAAATGTTCGGGATTTTTCGGTATTGTACCGGGAAGGTTCTAGAAGGTTCCGGAGTGGGGCCCACCTGCATGGGGGGACCCACATGGACGTGGGTAGTGGGGGCAAGGCCCCACACCCCTGGTCAAGGCGCACCAAGATCCCCCCTTAGAAGGAATAAGATCATATCCCGAAGGGATAAGATCAAGATCCCTAAAAAGGGGGGATAACAATTGGTGGGGAAGGAAATAATGAGATTTCTTTCCTCCCACCTTGGCCAACGCCCCAATGGACTTGGAGGGCAAGAAATCAGACCCTCCACCCCTATATATAGTGGGGAGGCGCATGGGAGCTATACACGAAGTTCTGGCACAGCCCTACCTCTCTCCCTACTCCTCCTCTCCCATGGTGCTTGGCGAAGCCCTGCTGGATTGCCACGCTCCTCCACCACCACCACGCCGTTGTGCTGCTGTTGGATGGAGTCTTCCTCAACCTCTCCCTCTCTCCTTGCTGGATCAAGGTGTGGGAGACGTCACCGGGCTGTACGTGTGTTGAACGCGGAGGTGCCGTCCTTTCGGCACTAGGATCATCGGTGATTTGAATCACGACGAGTACGACTCCATCAACCCCGTTCACTTGAACGCTTCCACTTAGCGATCTACAAGGGTATGTAGATGCACTCTCTTTCTACTCGTTGCTGGTCTCTCCATAGATAGATCTTGGTGACATGTAGGAAAATTTTGAATTTCTGTTACGTTCCCCAACAGTGGCATCATGAGCTAGGTCTATTGCGTAGATTCTTTGCACGAGTAGAACACAAAGTAGTTGTGGGCATTGATGTTGTTCAATATGCTTACCGTTATTAGTCCAATCTTGTTTCGACGGTATTGTGGGATGAAGCGGCCCGGACCGACCTTACACGTACTCTTACGTGAGACAGGTTCCACCGATTGACATGCACTTGGTGCATAAGGTGGCTAGCGGGTGCCAGTCTCTCCCACTTTAGTCGGAACGGATTCGATGAAAAGGGTCCTTATGAAGGGTAAATAGAAATTGGCATATCACGTTGTGGTTTTGCGTAGGTAAGAAACGTTCTTGCTAGAAACCCATAGCAGCCACGTAAAACATGCAAACAACAATTAGAGGACGTCTAACTTGTTTTTGGAGGGTATGCTATGTGATGTGATATGGCCAAGAAGAATGTGATGAATGATATGTGATGTATGAGATTGATCATGTTCTTGTAATAGGATTCACGACTTGCATGTCGATGAGTATGACAACCGGTAGGAGCCATAGGAGTTGTCTTTATTTATTGTATGACCTGCGTGTCATTGAAGAACACCATGTAAACTACTTTACTTTATTGCTAAACGCGTTAGTCATAGAAGTAAAGTAGTCGTTGGCGTGACAACTTCATGAAGACACGATGATGGAGATCATGATGATGGAGATCATGGTGTCGTGCCGGTGACGATGATGATCATGGAGCCCCAAAGATGAAGATCAAAAGGAGCAAAATGATATTGGCCATATCATGTCACTATTTGATTGCATGTGATGTTTATCATGTTTATGCATCTTGTTTGCTTAGGACGACGGTAGTAAATAAGATGATCCCTTACAAAATTTCAAGAAGTGTTCTCCCCTAACTGTGCACCGTTGCTACAGTTCGTCGCTTCTAAGCACCACGTGATGATCGGTGTGATGGTCTCTTACGTTCACATACAACGGATGTAAGACAGTTTTACACAGCGAAAACACTTAGGGTTAACTTGACGAGCCTAGCATGTGCAGACATGGCCTCGGAACACGGAGACCGAAAGGTCGAGCATGAGTCGTATGGTAGATACGATCAACATGAAGATGTTCACCGATGATGACTAGTCCGTCTCACGTGATGATCGGACACGGCCTAGTTGACTCGGATCATGTGATCACTTAGATGACCAGAGGGATGTCTATCTAAGTGGGAGTTCATAAGATGAACTTAATTATCCTGAACATAGTCAAAAGACCTTTTGCAAATTATGTCGTAAGCTCGCGCTTTAGTTCCACTGTTTAGATATGTTCCTAGAGAAAATATAGTTGAAAGTTGATAGTAGCGATTATGCGATCAGTAGAAAGCTTATGTCCTTAATGCACCGCTCAGTGTGCTGAACCCCAACGTCGTTTGTCGATGTTGCGAACATCGGACATACACGTTTTGATAACTACGTGATAGTTCAATTAAATGGTTTAAGTAGAGGCACCAAAGACGTTTTCGAAACGTCGCGGAACATATGAGATGTTTCGAGGCTGAAATTGGGATTTCAGGCTCGTGCCCACGTCAAGAGGTATAAGACCTCCGACGATTTTCTTAGCCTGCAAACTAAGGGAGAAAAGCTCAATCGTTGAGCTTGTGCTCAGATTGTCTGAGCACAACAATCACTTGAATCGAGTGGGAGTTGATCCTCCAGATGAGATAGTGATGTTTCCCCAAAGTCATTGCCACCAAGCTGCTAGAGCTTCGTGATTAACTATAACATATCAGGGATAGATATGATGATCCTTGAAATATTCATGATGTTTGACACCGCGAAAGTAGAAATCAAGAAGGAGCATCAATTGTTGATGGTTGGTGAAACCACTAGTTTCAAGAAGGGCAAGGGAACAAAGGGATACTTCATGAAACGGCAATTCAGCTACTGCTCTAGTGAAGAAACCCAAGGTTGAACCCAAACCCGAGACTAAGTGCTTCTGTAATAAGGGGAACAACCATTGGAGCAGCATTACCCTAGATACTTGGTAGATGAGAAGGCTGGCAAGGTCGATAGAAGTATATTGGATATACATTATGTTAATGTGTACTTTACTAGTACTCCTAGTAGCACCAGGGTATTGGATACCGGTTCGGTTGCTAAGTGTTAGTAACTCGAAATAAAAGCTACGGAATAAACAGAGACTAGCTAAAGGTGAGCTGACGATATATGTTGGAAGTGTTTCCAAGGTTGATATGATCAAGCATCGCACGCTCCCTCTACCACCGAGATTGGTGTTTGCGTTGAGCATAGACATGATTGGATTATGTCTATCGCAATACGGTTATTCATTTAAGGAGAATAATGGTTACTCTATTTTTGAATAATACCTTCAATGGTCTTGCACCTAAAGGAATGGTTTATTGAATCTCGGTCGTAGTGATACACATTTTCATGCCAAAAGATATAAGATAGTAATGATAGTACCACTTACTTGTGGCACTGCCATGTAAGTCATAATGGTATAAAATGCATGAAGAAGCTCCATGTTGATGGATCTTTGGACTCACTCGTTTTTGAAAAGTTTGAGACATGCGAACCATGTCTATTGGTGTATATGCATGAAGGAACTCCATGCAAATGGATCGTTCGGACTCACTTGATTTTGAATCACTTGAGATATGCAAATCATACCACATGGGCAAGATGACTGAAAAGCCTCATTTTCAGTAAGATGGAACAAGATAGCAACTTGTTGGAAGTAACACATTTTGATGTGTGCAGTCGAATGAGTGCTGAGGCATGCAGTGAATATCATTATGTTCTTACTTCACAGATGATTCGAGTAAATGTTGAGTATATTTACTTGATGAAACACAAGTCTGAATTATTGAATGGTTCAAGTAATTTCAGAGTGAAGTAGCAGATCATTGTGACAAGAGGATAAAATGTCTATGATATGATCATAGAGATGAATATCTGAGTTACGAGTTTTGGCACACAATTAAGACATTGTGGAAATTGTTTCGCAATTAATACCGCCTGGAACACCATAATGTGATGGTGTGTCCGAACATCATAGTTGCACCCTATTGGATATGGTGCGTACCATGATGTCTCTTATCGAATTACCACTATCATTCATGGGTTAGGCATTAGAGACAACCACATTCACTTTAAATAGGGCACCACGTAATTCCGATGAGATGACACCGTATGAATTATGGTTTAGAGAAACCTAAGTTGTCGTTTCTTAAAAGTTTGGGGCTTCGACGCTTATATGAAAAAGTTTCAGGTTGATAAGCTCGAACCCAAAGCAGATAAAATGCATCTTCATAGGAAACCCAAAACAGTTGGGTATACCTCCTAATTCAGATCCGAAAGCAATATGGATTGTTTCTAGAATCGGGTCCTTTCTCGAGGAAAAGTTTCTCTCAAAAGAATTGAGTGGGAGGATGGTGGAGACTTGATGAGGTTATTGAACCGTCTCTTCAACTAGTGTGTGACAGGGCACAGGGAGTTGTTCCTGTGGCACCTACACCAATTGAAGTGGAAGCTTATGATATTGATCATGAAACTTCGGATCAAGTCACTCCCAAACCTCGTAGGATGACAAGGATGCGTACTACTTCAGAGTGGTACGTAATCCTGTCTTGAAGGTCATGTTGCTAGACAACAATGAACCTACGAGCTATGGAGAAGCGATGGTGGGCCCGGATTCCGATAAATGACTTGAGGCCATAAAATCCGAGAGAGGATCCATGTATGAAAACAAAGTGTAGACTTTGGCAGAACGGCTCGATGGTCGTAAGGCTAATGAGTACAGATGGATTTCAAAAGGAAGACGGACAATGATGGTAAATGTCACCATTAAGAAAGCTCGACTTGTCGTTAAGATGTTTTCCGACAAGTTCAAGGAGTTGACTACAATGAGATTTTCTCACTCGTAGCGATGCTAAGAGTCTGTTGGAATTATATTAGCGATTACTGCATTATTTATGAAATCTTGCAGATAGGATGTCAAAACATTGTTTCCTCGACGATTTTAATGAGGAAAGGTTGTATGTGATACAACCGGAAGGTTTTGTCAATCCCGAAAGATGCTAATAAGTATGCAAAGCTCCAGCAATCCTTCTAAGGACTGGAGTGAGCATCTCGGAGTTGGAATGTATGCTTTGATGATGATCAAAAATTTTGGGTTTGTACAAAGTTTATGAGATACTTGTATTTCCAAAGAAGTGAGTGGGAGCACTATAGAATTTCTGATGAGTATATGTTGTTGACATATTGTTGATCAGAAATGACGTAGAATTTCTGGAAAGCATATAGGGTTATTTTGAAAGTGTTTTTCAATGGAAAGCCTGGATTAAGCTACTTGAACATTGAGCATCAAGATCTATAAGGATAGATCAAAATGCTTAATAATACTTTCAAATGAGCACATACCTTGACATGATCTTGAAGGTGTTCAAGATGGACCAGTCAAAGAAGGAGTTCTTGCCTGAGTTGTAAGGTACGAAGTTAAGACTTAAAGCTCGACCACGGCAGAATAGAGAGAAAGGACGAAGGTCGTCCCCTATGCTGAAGACGTAGGCTCTTCAGTATGCTATGCTGTGTACCGCACCTGAAGTGTGCCTTGCCATGAGTCAGTCAAGGGGTACAAGAGTGATCCAAGAATGGCTCACAGGACAGCGGTCAAAGTTATCCTTAGTAACTAGTGGACTAAGGAATTTTCTCGATTATGGAGGTGGTAAAAGAGTTCGTCGTAAAGGTTACGACGATGCAAGCTTGACACCTATCCGGATAGCTCTGAGTAGAGAGACCGGATACATATAATGGAGCAATAATTTAGAATAGCTCCAAGTAGAACAGTTGTTTGGAATAGCTCCAAATAGAGCGTGGTAGTTGCATCTAGGAGATGACATAGAGATTTGTGAAGCACACACGGATCTGAAAGGTTCAGACCCATTGACTAAAACCTCTCTCACAAGCAACATGATCAAACATAAAACTCATTGAGTGTTAATCACATAGTGATGTGAACTAGACTACTGACTCTAGTAAACTCTTGGGTATTAGTCACATGGCGATGTGACCTGTGAGTGTTAATCACATGGCGATGTGAACTAGATTATTGACTCTAGTGCAAGTGGGAGACTGTTGGAAATATGCCCTAGAGGCAATAATAAAAGTATTATTATTATATTTCCTTGTTCATGATAATTGTCTTTTATTCATGCTATAACTGTATTATCCGGAAATCGTAATACACGTGTGAATACATAGACCACAATATGTCCCTAGTGAGCCTCTAGTTGACTAGCTCGTTGTGATCAACAGATACTCATGGTTTCCTGGCTATGGGCATTGGATGTCGTTGATAACGGGATCACATCATTAGGAGAATGATGTGATGGACAAGACCCAATCCTAAGACTAGCACAAAAGATCGTGTAGTTCATTTGCTAGAGCTTTGCCAATGTCAAGTATCTCTTCCTTCGACCATGAGAGCGTGTAACTCCTGGATACCGTAGGAGTGCTTTGGGTGTATCAAACGTCACAACGTAACTGGGTGACTATAAAGGTGCACTACAGGTATCTCCGAAAGTATCTATTGTTTTATGCGGATCGAGACTGGGATTTGTCACTCCGTGTAAACGGAGAGGTATCTCTGGGCCCACTCGGTAGGACATCATCATATGCGCAATGTGACCAAGGAGTTGATCACGGGATGATGTGTTACGGAACGAGTAAAGTGACTTGCCGGTAACGAGATTGAACAAGGTATTGGATACCGACGATCGAATCTCGGGCAAGTAACATACCGATAGACAAAGGGAATTGAATACAGGATTGATTAAGTCCTTGACATCGTGGTTCATCCGATGAGATCATCATGGAACATGTGGGAGCCATCATGGGTATCCAGATCCCGCTGTTGGTTATTGACCGGAGAACGTCTCGGTCATGTCTACATGTCTCCCGAACCCGTAGGGTCTACACACTTAAGGTTCGATGACGCTAGGGTTATAAAGGAAGTTTGTATGTGGTTACCGAATGTTGTTCGGAGTCCCGGATGAGATCCCGGACGTCACGAGGAGTTCCAGAATGGTCCGGAGGTAAAGATTTATATATGGGAAGTCCTATTTTGGCCACCGGAAAATGTTCGGGATTTTTCGGTATTGTACCGGGAAGGTTCTAGAAGGTTCCGGAGTGGGGCCCACCTGCATGGGGGGACCCACATGGACGTGGGTAGTGGGGGCAAGGCCCCACACCCCTGGTCAAGGCGCACCAAGATCCCCCCTTAGAAGGAATAAGATCATATCCCGAAGGGATAAGATCAAGATCCCTAAAAAGGGGGGATAACAATCGGTGGGGAAGGAAATAATGAGATTTCTTTCCTCCCACCTTGGCCAACGCCCCAATGGACTTGGAGGGCAAGAAACCAGCCCCTCCACCCCTATATATAGTGGGGAGGCTCATGGGAGCTATACACGAAGTTCTGGCACAGCCCTACCTCTCTCCCTACTCCTCCTCTCCCATGGTGCTTGGCGAAGCCCTGCTGGATTGCCACGCTCCTCCACCACCACCACGCCGTTGTGCTGCTGTTGGATGGAGTCTTCCTCAACCTCTCCCTCTCTCCTTGCTGGATCAAGGCGTGGGAGACGTCACCGGGCTGTACGTGTGTTGAACGCGGAGGTGCCGTCCGTTCGGCACTAGGATCATCGGTGATTTGAATCACGACGAGTACGACTCCATCAACCCCGTTCACTTGAACGCTTCCGCTTAGCGATCTACAAGGGTATGTAGATGCACTCTCTTTCTACTCGTTGCTGGTCTCTCCATAGATAGATCTTGGTGACACGTAGGAAAATTTTAAATTTCTGCTACGTTCCCCAACAATCACAACATGCCCTGCAAAAACAAGTTAGACGTCCTCTACTT
Organism: Triticum dicoccoides; assembly: GCF_002162155.2. Taxonomy (NCBI): domain Eukaryota; kingdom Viridiplantae; phylum Streptophyta; class Magnoliopsida; order Poales; family Poaceae; genus Triticum; species Triticum dicoccoides. The sequence continues at coordinate 628,530,499 of NC_041391.1, forward strand.
TGTTGTTGCAAATTTTTACGTGGCTGCTACGGGCTGACCAAGAACAGTTCTTACCTACACATCAAAACCACAACGATAGTTCGTCAAGTTAGTGATGTTTTAACCTTCGCAAGGACCGGGCGTAGCCACACTCGGTTCAACTAAAGTTGGAGAAACAGACACCCACTAGTCACTTGTGTGCGAAGCATGGCGGTAAAACCAGTCTCGCGTAAGCGTACGTGTAATGTCGGTCCGGGCCGCTTCATCCAACAATACCGCTGAACCAAAGTATGACATGCTGGTAAGCAGTATGACTTGTATCGCCCACAACTCACTTGTGTTCTACTCGTGCAAATAACATCAACGCATAAAACCTAGGCTCGGATGCCACTGTTGGGGAACGTAGTAATTCAAAAAAATTCCTACGCACACGCAAGATCATGGTGATACATAGCTATGAAAGGGGAGAGTGTGTCCACGTACCCTCGTAGATCGAAAGCGGAAGTGGTATGACAACGCGGTTGATGTAGTCGTACGTCATGACGATCCGACCGATCCAAGCACCGAACGTATGGCGCTTCCGAGTTCAGCACACGTTCAGCTCGATGACGATCCCCGGACTCCGATCCAGCAGGGTGTCGGGGATGAGTTCTGTCAGCATGATGGCGTGGTGACAATGATGATGTTCTACCGACGCAGGGGTTCGCCTAAGCATCGCAACAATACGGCCGAGGTGGAATATGGTGGAGGGGGCACCGCACACGGCTAAGGAACGATCACGAAGATCAACTTGTGTGTCTAGAGGTGCCCCCCTGCCCCCGTATATAAAGGAGCCAAGGGGGAGGGGGCGGCTGAAGGAAATATGCCCTAGAGGCAATAATAAAGTTATTATTTATTTCCTTATATCATGATAAATGTTTATTATTCATGCTAGAATTGTATTAACCGGAAACATAATACATGTGTGAATACATAGACAAACAGAGTGTCACTAGTATGCCTCTACTTGACTAGCTCGTTAATCAAAGATGGTTATGTTTCCTGACCATGAACAATGAGTTGTTATTTGATTAACGAGGTCACATCATTAGTTGAATGATCTGATTGACATGACCCATTCCATTAGCTTAGCACCTGATCGTTTAGTATGTTGCTATTGCTTTCTTCATGACTTATACATGTTCCTATGACTATGAGATTATGCAACTCCCGTTTGCCGGAGGAACACTTTGGGTGCTACCAAACGTCACAACGTAACTGGGTGCTTATAAAGGAGCATTACAGGTGTCTCCAAAGGTAGATGTTGGGTTGGCGTATTTCGAGATTAGGATTTGTCACTCCGATTGTCGGAGAGGTATCTCTGGGCCCTCTCGGTAATACACATCACATAAGCCTTGCAAGCATTACAACTAATATGTTAATTGTGAGATGATGTATTACGGAACGAGTAAAGAGACTTGCCGGTAACGAGATTGAACTAGGTATTGGATACCGACGATCGAATCTCGGGCAAGTAACATACCGATGACAAAGGGAACAACGTATGTTGTTATGCGGTCTGACCGATAAAGATCTTCGTAGAATATGTAGGAGCCAATATGGGCATCCAGGTCCCGCTATTGGTTATTGACCGGAGACGTGTCTCGGTCATGTCTACATTGTTCTCGAACCCGTAGGGTCCGCACGCTTAAGGTTACGATGACAGTTATATTATGAGTTTATGCATTTTGATGTACCGAAGGTTGTTCGGAGTCCCGGATGTGATCACGGACATGACGAGGAGTCTCGAAATGGTCGAGACATAAAGATTGATATATTGGAAGCCTATGTTTGGACATCGGAAGTGTTCCGGGTGAAATCAGGATTTTACCGGGTTACCGGGAGGTTACCGGAACCCCCCGGGAGCCATATGGGCCTTCATGGGCCTTAGTGGAAAGGAGAAAGGAGCAGCCCAAGGGGGCTGCGCGCCTCCCCCCTTCCCCTAGTCCTATTAGGACTAGGAGAGGTGGCCGGCCACCCCTCTCCCTCTTTCCCCCTTGGGAATCCTAGTTGGAATAGGATTGGGGGGGGGAGTCCTACTCCCGGTAGGAGTAGGACTCCTCCTGCGCCTCTCTCTCTTGGCCGGCGCACCCTCCCCCCTTGGCTCCTTTATATACTGAGGTAGAGGCACCCCAAAGATACACAAGTTGACACAAGTTGATCCACGTGATCGATTCCTTAGCCGTGTGCGGTGCCCCCTGCCACCATATTCCTCGATAATACTGTAGCGGAGTTTAGGCGAAGCCCTGCTGCTGTAGTTCATCAAGATCGTCACCACGCCGTCGTGCTGACGAAACTCTTCCCCGACACTTTGCTGGATCGGAGTCCGGGGATCGTCATCGAGCTGAACGTGTGCTCGAACTCGGAGGTGCCGTAGTTTCGGTGCTTGATCGGTTGGATCGTGAAGACGTACGACTACTTCCTCTACGTCGTGTCATCGCTTCCGCAGTCGGTCTGCGTTGGGTACGTAGACAACACTCTCCCCTCGTTGCTATGCATCACATGATCCTGTGTGCGCGTAGGAAATTTTTTGAAATTACTACGAAACCCAACAGCGGCCGGCCAAGGAGGGCGCGCCAAGGAGGAGTCCTACTCCCACCGGGAGTAGGATTCCCCCCCCCCCTTCCAAGTAGTAGGAGTAGGAGTCAAGGAAAGGGGGAAGAGAAGAGAAGGCAGGAGGGGGCGCAGCCCCTCGCCCTAGTCCAATTCGGACTAAGCCTTGGGGGGCGCCCAGCCTCTCCTCTCTCTTTCCCCTAAAGCCCAATAAGGCCCATATACTCCCCGACGAATTCCCGTAACTCTCTGGTACTCCGAAAAATACCCGAATCACTCGGAACCTTTCCGAATTCCGAATATAGTCGTCCAATATATCGATCTTTACATATCGACCATTTCGAGACTCCTCGTCATGTCCCTGATCTCATCCGGGACTCCGAACTCCTTCGGTAAATCAAAACTCATAAACTCATAATATAACTGTCATCGAAACCTTAAGCGTGCGGACCCTATGGGTTTGAGAACTATGTACACATGACCGAGACACGTCTCCGGTCAATAACCAATAGCGGAACCTGGATGCTCATATTGGCTCCCACATATTCTACGAAGATCTTTATCGGTCAAACCGCATAACAACATACGTTGTTCCCTTTGTCATCGGTATGTTACTTGCCCAAGAGTCGATCGTCGGTATCTCAATACCTAGTTCAATCTCGTTTCCGACAAGTCTCTTTACTCGTTCCATAATACATCATCTCACAACTAACTCATTAGTTGCAATGCTTGCAAGGCTTAAGTGATGTGCATTACCGAGAGGGCCCAGAGATACCTCTCCGACAATCGGAGTGACAAATCCTAATCTCGAAATACGCCAACCCAACATGTACCTTCGAAGACACCTGTAGAGCTCCTTTATAATCACCCAGTTACGTTGTGACGTTTGGTAGCACACAAAGTGTTCCTCCGGTAAACGGGAGTTGCATAATCTCATAGTCATAGGAACATGTATAAGTCATGAAGAAAGCAATAGCAACATACTAAACGATCAAGTGCTAAGCTAACGGAATGGGTCATGTCAATCACATCATTCTCCTAATGATGTGATCCCGTAAATCAAATGACAACTCATTTGTCCATGGTTAGGAAACATAACCATCTTTGATAAACGAGCTAGTCAAGTAGAGGCATACTAGTGACACTATGTTTGTCTATATATTCACACATGTATTATGTTTCCGGTTAATATAATTCTAGCATGAATAATAAACATTTATCATGATATAAGGAAATAAATAATAACTTTATTATTGCCTCTAGGGCATATTTCCTTCAGCTACTTCCACCACCACTCCGTTGTGCTGCTGGATCTCCATCAACCTCTCCCTCCCCCTTGCTGGATCAAGAAGGAGGAGACGTATTCCCAACCGTACGTGTGTTTAACGTGGAGGTGCCGTCCGTTTGGCGCTAGGATCTCCGGTGATTTGGATCACGACGAGTACGAATCCCTCAACCCCGTTCTCTTGAACGCTTCCGCTCGCGATCTACAAGGGTATGTAGATGCAGTCCTCTCTCTCGTTGCTAGATGACTCCATAGATTGATCTTGGTGAAGCATAGAAATTTTTTATTTTCTGCAACGTTCCCCAACATCCTAACTTTCGAGAAGGATTCCTTCTTTATGCCTTACCCCATGCACATATATCGTACTTTATAGAAACGGCTACCGGGGCGCCGTGCCAAGCCCACGGGGGCTCATCAGCAAAGGGCACCCAAGTCGGGCAGGCTTATGAGGAAGGCGGTTAGGATTGAGATGTCGTCGCAGAGGTGTAATTTAAAACCTGGTCCGTGATTATCGTCTTTGTAATGTAACCGCATCCGTTGTGTCCTGGCAGAAAGAGTAGTCGCCGGACTATGTCCGGTGACCCTCTCAACCACGCCTCAGCCTCCCGGATACCAGAAACGGCCTCAAGGGTGGAGGCTAACGTGGGGACAACGCCGAGTTATCCCCCTACAGGGGATGCAGATAGAATCTCCTCTACGAATTCCGAAGTGGAGAGCGCCATGAATCACCAGCACCGATGAGCCGTACTCCGTGATGCTAATTTCTCTGAAGAGGCGTTTAATGCCTTCAACTCAGGGGACGCATACATCCGAGCTGCACAAGATGGACTCGCCAGAGCCATGGACCAGTACGTAAAGGATATACGGGTAAGAAAATTTGATAAGTATGTATATCAGTAGCCCCTGAGACTTGAAACAGTTGGCACAACTGATTTAAGGATCATTGTATGCACAGATTCTTGCAGAGAAGAATACCCATTTATCTCAAGAGCTAGAGGAATGCAAAGCCTAGCTAAGGGCCGCAGTTGCCAAAATAGAGAGATCCAAGAAGGCCTCATCTGGTAATACTTGTCTCGATCAAAGAGAATGTAAGTACGTATACCAGTTAATATTCGGCATGCTTTACAAATCTAACAATAGATTCTGCAGACAATCCAGGAGAGAATCTGGAGATCGTACGAGAGGATGATCCACAAGCTCGACGATAGCTAGAGGCTGGCAAGCGTGTGCTTACATGGGTTTGGCAAGAGAAAAACGATCTCCAAGATGCCAATACCCGGCTGGGCGTCGAATTAGCAGATGTTCGGGCCCAGCTTGCTGACTCCATGAAGGAGAATAGGAGGCTTCGATGCGGTTTTTATAGTAAGTGCTTAAACGAACCATTGTACAGTTCGGTGAAGAAACAGTTAACGGAGTTATGTCTGTAGGTATGCTGACAGGCCGTCCTGAAGAGGAGATGCCCGGATCCGCAGGCGATCTTCTGCAAGAACTTTCACAACTGCACAAACGAGTTCGGCAGGTGATGTAGGGTATTGCCCAGGCCTTGTGGCCATCCGCCTCCCAGCCAAGAGGCATGGGAGAGCTTGTAGAGATGCTCAAGGGAGCACGGTGGCACTTCCGATTATGGAAGATATTGGCCTGCCGACAAGGTGCGAGGGAAGCCTGGGCCATGGTAAAGACGCGGTACACCAAGGTCGATCCGAATCAAATGGCCCTGGTTGGTCCTATAGGGTCAGATGGGAAGGAAATTCCAGTTAGTTTGGTATATGACCAAGTAGGATTAGCCTCAAAGTATTCTCAACAGGATTGTAGGCTAGACAGCCTGTTGGATGGTATAGAAGAAGAATTTAGCCAGTCCAAGTGACTATGTACTTCAGTGGACGTAAGTTGTCCCTAGCCGGATTGTAAATCATTTGTCTTGGCGGACCTTTTCGCTTCAGCCTCCAGACCCGATAGTCCGAAGTGTATCCTAATACCCGCTTAGTTATGTAAACCAGGGTATGCCTGGAAACCAGGCGTAGGGGTCATAAGTGCTTGAATAGACAAGTACCCAACTAATTATGTTATATTACATGGATAGTAAGAAACATCTTCCAGAGAGAATAGTTCCGTCAAGGGTTCCTTTCCCTGGGTACGCATGCATTAATGTGCATGTGCAAACTGCGAATAGAGACGAATGATACAAAACATCTGGGGATTTATATTGTAATAGGTAAAAAATATCTTTTGTTCATCGACCGAATATTCCCTTAAGAATGCTAGCTTTCGGCTTCACCTAGTCTGAGGTACACATTCGGCTGACCCGGCAGTAACAATCGTAGAGGTGCTCCCCTTATGCCCTAGCCGAATTAACGGGAACATAGGGCATAAACACAAGAGCCAGGCAACCCAGCTTGGCCAAAACTTAAGTCATATTGATCCATAAAATGGCGAAAAAGGCACATATGGAGAAGTTACACATATGCATCAGGCATGAAGCCCAGAAAATAGTTATATTAAGCTTCTGTATAAGAAGCCCCCAGGTATAATTAGCGTGTATAGCGTGTTGAAATTGTGTAAACGGGTCACACTTTAAGCCTTCTAGAGCTATATAAAAAAGAATGAAGAAAAGAGAGAGAGGATATAATTTAAAAGGGGCGGAGGTAAGGAGACAAACACAGAGTCTGGCGCTTAGGCATAGAATCTTCGGAGTCTGGTTGCATTCCATGGGTTCGGCTCTAATCGATTATCTGATGCATCATGCAGGTGGTACGCTCCTCCGGTGAGGACTTTATCAATGATGAAGGGACCCTCCCACTTGGGCTTGAGCTTGTCCTTTTTCTTCTCCGGTAGGCGCAGAACGAGTTCGCCAATATTATAAGTTTTGGCCCGCACTTCTCTGCTTTGATACCTTTGAGCCTGTTGCTGATAGAATGCGGAACGGGTTTTTGCTACATCGCGCTCCTCCTCCAGGGCATCTAGATTGTCCTGCCGATCGAGCTTGGCTTCACTCTCTTGATACATGCGCACCCGAGGTGAGTCATGAATAATATCGCAGGGCAATACCGCCTCTGCGCCATATACCATAAAGAATGGTGTGTATCCAGTAGTGCGATTCGGCGTGGTCCGCAGTCCCCATAGTACGGAGTCGAGCTCCTCGACCCAGTGTGTATCTGACTCCTTCAAGGATCGCACTAGTCTGGGTTTTATTCCGCTCATAATAAGACCATTTGCATGTTCGACTTGATCGTTTGCTTGGGGGTGATAGACAGAGGCGTAATCGAGCTTAATGCACATATTGCCGCACCAAGTTTTCACCTCATCAGCTGTGAAGTTTGAGCCATTGTCGGTGATGATGCTATGGGGGACACCGTAACGGTGCACAACCCCTGATATGAAGTCTATCACTGGTCCGGATTCAGCCGATTTAACTGGTTTGGCTTCTATCCATTTGGTGAACTTGTCCACCATGACCAATAAGTATTTTTTCTTATGGCTTCCCCTTTAAGGGGTCTGACCATATCAAGCCCCCAGACCGCAAAGGGCCAAGTTATGGGGATTGTTTGGAGAGCGGTAGGGGGCATATGGCTCTGATTGGCGAAAAGCTGGCAACCGACGCAATGTTGGACGAGATCCTGTGCGTCTGCTCGGGCTGTCGGCCAGTAAAAACTTGTACGGAAGGCCTTACTTACAAGGGCCCGAGCTGCGGCGTGGTGGCCGCCGAGTCCAGCATGGATTTTGGCCAAGAGTTGCCGCCCTTCCTCTTCGGAGATGCATCTTTGGAGCACTCCGGTGGCGCTTTTCTTATAAAGCTCTCCCTCGTGGACTTTGTAGGCTTTGGAGCGCGGCACAATGCAACATGCCTCATTTTGGTCCTCAGGGAGCTCTTGCCTGTTTAGGTAGGCTAAGAAGGGTTCGGTCCACGGGGCAATGACAAGCATGATTACGTGGGCTGAAGGTGTTATTTCGGTGGTGGAGCCTCCGATTATGTCAGTGTGCTCGGTATCTGGGGTTGTGGTCGGATCCGGACTAGTATTGCCGGTCTCCCCTTGCCACACCATGGATGGCTTGAACAGCCTTTCCAAGAAGATATTAGGTGGGACGGGGTCGCGCTTGGCGCCGATGTAGGCAAGGATATCTGCCGCTCGATTGTTTTCTCGAACCACATGATGGAATTCGAGCCCCTCGAACCGAGCTGACATCTTCAGGACAGCATTACGGTAGGCCGCCATTTTCGGATCCTTGGCATCAAAGTCTCCATTTATCTGAGATATTGCAAGGTTTGAATCCCCACGCACTTCTAGGCATTGGATGCCCATGGAGACTGCCATCCGAAGACCATGCAACAGGGCCTCGTATTCGGCTGCATTGTTGGAGTCTGTGTATAGTATTTGTAGTACGTATTGGACCGTGTCTCCGGTGGGGGATGTTAGGACAACGCCTGCTCCCAATCTGGCCAGCATCTTAGAGCCGTCGAAGTGCATGATCCAATTGGAGTATGTGTCGTACTCTTTAGGGAGATTTGCTTCTGTCCATTCGGCGATGAAGTCTGCTAGTACTTCCAACTTAATGGCTCTTCGTGGTTTGTATGTTATGTCGAATGGGAGGAGCTCGATGGCCCATTTAGCAATCCGGCATGTGGCATTGCGGTTATTTATTATATCATTTAGTGGTACTTCAGAGGCCACCATGATTGAGCAATCTTAAAAGTAGTGTCGTAGTTTCCGGGATGCCATGAAGACCGTGTATGCTATCTTTTGATAATGAGGGTACCAGGACTTGCATGGAGTGAGGATAGTCGATACGTAGTATACCGACTTTTGAAGCGGGAACTTATGTCCGTCCGTTTCTCGTTTGATGACGAGCACTACGCTTACAACCTGGTGTGTTGCGGCTATATATAATAGCATGGGTTCGCCAATATTTGGCGCGACCAGGATTGGGTTGATGGCCAAAAGGGCCTTTATTTCTTCCAGTCTGGCCATGGCCGCATCCATCCACTCAAAGTGTTTGGTGCGTCGAAGAAGGCGATAAAGAGTTAGTGCCTTTTCTCCCAACCGGGAGATAAAGCGGTTGAGAGCAGCCATGCATCCAGTTAATTTCTGGATTTGCTTGAGGTCTGTTGGGGTAGCCAACTGTGACAGAGCTCGAATTTTTGCCGGATTTGCTTCAATTCCTCTATTGGAAACGATGAAGCCTAGCCGCTTTCCGGCACGCACGCCGAAAACACATTTTTCCAGGTTGAGCTTGATGTCGTATGTTCAGAGATTTTCGAACGTAAGCCTCAAGTCATCTATTAAGGATTCGACGTGTCTGGTTTTGATGACCACGTCGTCTACGTATGCCTCCACTGTTTTGCCGATTTGTTTCTCCAGGCATGTCTGAATCATGCGTTGATAGGTTGCGCCGGCGTTTTTGTGCCCGAAAGGCATGGTGTTGAAACAGAAGGGGTCGTATGGTGTTATGAATGTCGTTGCGGCTTGGTCGGACTCCGGCATCTTGATTTGATGGTATCCGGAGTATGCATCGAGGAAGCACAATGAATCATGTCCTGCGGTAGCATCGATGATTTGATCAATGCGGGGGAGGGGGAAGGGATCCTTAGGGCAAAGCTTTATTGAGGTCCTTGAAATCGACACATAGGTGCCAGGATTTGTCCTTTTTTGGTACCATCACCAGGTTTGCTAGCCAATCCAGATGTTTTATTTCTCTAATGAATCCGGCCTCGAGTAGCTTGGCTAGCTCTTCTCCCATGGCTTGTCGCTTAGGCTCCGAGAAGCGCCAAAGAGTCCGATTGACCGGCTTGTATCCCTTCGATATATTTAGGCTATGTTCGGCCAGCCTGCGTGGGATGCCTGGCATGTCTGAAGGATGCCAGGCAAAGATGTCCCAATTCTCGCGCGAGAACTCTCGCAGTGCAGCGTCTATTGTGGGGTTCAGTTGTGCCCCAATGGATGATGTTTTTGTGGGGTCCGTTGGGTGGACCTAGAATTTAACTATTTCAGCCACTGGTTTGAAAGAGGTGGACTTGGGTCATTTGTCGAGTATCACGTTGTCCCTGTCCACTGTGGAGCGCAGCGTGGTTAGTTCTTCGGCCACGAGGGCTTCGGATAATGCCTCAAGGGCCAGTGCGGCGTTTTATTTTCGGCGCAGAGTGCTACGTCCGGATCACTAGCTAGAGTGATGATTCCATCAGGCCCGGGCATTTTTAGCTTCATGTACCCGTAATGGGGTATAGCTTGAAAGCTCGTGAATGCATCCTGCCCTAAAAGGGCATGGTATCCGCTACTGAACAGGGCCACTTGGAATGTAATTTCTTCGGACCTATAATTCTCTGGTGTGCCGAATACCACATCTAGTGTGATTTTTCCCGCACATCGTGTCTCCTGGCTGGGGATGATTCCCCTGAAGGTCGTGCTGCTTTGCTCAATGCGGCTCTTGTCTGTTTCCATCTTGTTAAGGGTTTCCTCGTAGATGAGGTTTAATCCGCTGCCGCCGTCCATGAGCACTTTAGTAAGCCGGAAGCCGTCCACGATTGGACTAAGGACCAGAGCGGCTGGTGCCAGAACTGTTCAGAATTGAGGTTCGTCGCTAGCATTGAAGGTTATAGCCATGTCACTCCATGGATTTATTGCTGCAACATGGCAGACTTCGGCCAGGCTGCGGAGTGCTCGTGTGCGCCTGTTATGTGAGGAGAACGTCTCAAAGACTGACAGTATTGTATTGTTATCTTCGGTGGGATGTTGCTCCATGGTAAGGTTGATGAGGAGATCCTCGCCTCTCTTGGCCACCTGCCATAGTATCCAACATACTCTAAGGCTATGTGTTGTTATGGTATCCGGTGCGGTGTGAATTTTGCATGGCCCGTTGAGCCATCCCTCCAGTACGGTTCCACGCCCTTTAGTGGGCTTTGGTTTCTTCGCGATTGCATCGGGTGACTTGTGAGAGTGCACCCTCTTAGTTCGGACGGGGGTTTTAGTGAGAGCCGGAGGATCCCAGAATTTTGTTTGGGTTTTCCAGGCGCTTTCCATCGCACAATAATTCTGTACTATGGCCGCCAAGTCAACAAAGTGTACTATGTCATGGTGACTTATGGCATTGAGGATTCCTGTCAGGACCCCGACTCAATGCCACATCGATCTAGCATGTAACACCTCATATCACTTTGCGGCCTCACGCACGGTATCCCCACGGGTGTCGCCTTACCTTTGCGCGGGACCGTTTGCGCCTTTTGGCACACTTATATGATAGTGTCGCTAGCATCCATATGATAAGGATCCCGGGCTGACATGGCTAGTCGTAAACCCAAAGTGGCACAAACTTACAAGGACAGGCATCCATGACCCAGCATCGAATGTGTCGGTTATCAGCGAGTGAATCCAGGCTATAGCACTGGGCTAGCAGGACTCCGGTGAACCGGGCTATAGCGGGCTAACAGGACTCCGGTATTCATCGCGTGACATTTCCCCAAAGGGACAGACACAGGAACGAAGAAGGACACATGCCGGCCATCCTAAGTGTTCCGGAGCAGTAGCAAGCTACCATGGCTCAGTGGAAGCACTAGGAGACATTTCCCGGTAAGAGAGGCTACTAAGGATAAACAACTAGATAGTCAGATCCCACACATACCAAGCATTTCAATAACATACACACAATATGCTCGATATGTGCAAATACAACATGGCATCACAACATGACTCTACAACTCAAGTATTTTATTCAATAGGCTCCGAGGAGCGAGATATTACAAACATGGGTCTCATGACCCAACATTCAGAGCATACAAGTCAAAGCACATGCGGAAGCTTAACATGTCTGAGTACAGACATCTACAAATGAAAAAGGCTGAGAAGCCTGACTATCTACTAGATCCTTCCGAGGGCACAAGATCGTAGCTGAGGTAACAAGCTAAACGTCGAAGTCCACGCGGAACTACTAGTGAGACGGAAGTCTCTGCAAAAACGTAAAATAGGAAAACGTCAGTACAACTGTACCCAACAAGACTTACATCAGAACTAACTACACATGCATCATTATCAACAAAGGGGATGGTGGGGTTTAACTGCAGCAAGCCAGCTTTGACTCGGTGGCTATCCTAAACAACGACTGCAGGTAACCCTTTTGAGGTGGCGCACACGAGTCCACATATTCACCATATCAATACACCACTATGGATCCACTCCCGTCTCCCTGCGAGAACTCCATCCATAGCACTCACGCTTATCTTGCGCATTTTAGAGTATCCACTTTCACTTGTCTATGAACTGTACAGGCAACCCAGAAGTCCTTTTCCGCGGACAAGGCATTTCGAATAGATCATATTAACCCTGTAGGGGTGTACTTCTTCACACACGCTCTTGCCACTTACCGCCATGTACACCTCGTGTATCTCGTCAACCTTCAAGCGGAAGCCTGGCGAGGGAGTCGGCCACGACCTGACTAACCACACAAGTCTCTCCTCCAGGTTTATCGCCTATTCGGGTTTCATCCGCAAGGAGATCCGGCCGGGGTATCGCTCACGGCCCCAAACAATGTGTGCAGGGTTCCCAAGTCCACCATCCAGGTGCCACTTGGTACACCGGGCCACTGTGCCTAGTCTGTCCCAAGCCCACCTGTACCGGGTGCCACTTGGTAGACTACCAACACTACGTACAAACACCAGAAACTAGTTGCAACTCCTGGACAGAGATCGAGTTGATTAATAAGTCAAGAGAGCTTGGAGTGCCCGGATCCCAATGTGTGGTAGTAACTGTTCATGGATCACAAACACAGAACTCAGTTCCTGAGGACGGCTGCAATGAGACAACCCACCATGTACTCCTACATGGCCTCTCACCACTACCTTTACCAAATCGTGTTCACACACTTAGCTCACACACAGTAGGACATGTTTCACAACATTCCAATTCATCCCCGATGAATCAGACCTGACTCAACTCTAAGCAGTAGCAGGCATGACAACAAGCATGAATGAGTAGGCACATCAAGGCTCAAACAACTCCTACTCATGCTAGTGGGTTTCATCTATTTACTGTGGCAATGATAGGTCATCCAGAGGAAATGGGTTCAACTACCACAGCATGTAACAGTTGAATCGTTGTTGTCCTAATGCAGTAACATAGAGCAGGAGCGAGAGAGTGGGATTGTATCGGAATGAACAAGGGGTTTTTGCTTGCCTGGCACTTCTAAAGATAACATTGAGTCTTCATCAGTGTCAACGATCACAATGTCGGTACAACGTCTACCGAGGGGGAACAACACCGGCAAACAGAGAAGAAACATGATCAATGCAATGCACAATATGATGCATGCTATGACATGGCAATATGAATGTGTTTTGGTCTAATGCAAGCTAGAACAGATTCAGATGAGTCCATTTGAACCAAAGATTCAAATGCAAACCCATTTTAAGAGGTTATAATGGTGCATTAACTTGTTTCACCTAAACATCATGGTTAAAGTGTTCTAACATGCATGAAAATGGTACAGATGGATAGATTGCATTTTTCTGATTATTTTTCATATATGATTTGTTTGATTTGGAGCTACGGTTGATTTTCTATGATTTTTAGAAGTTTTGGTTATTTTCTGGCATTTCTTGTAAAAGAATAAATCCAGAGAATGATTTACTGCATCAGCATGACATCATTATGATGTCAGCAGGTCAACAGCTGCGGTCTAGGTCAAACCTGACCAGTGGGATCCACTGCTCAGTGACACAGTACTGTTCAGTGTCAATGACAGGTGGGGCCTGGTCAACGGCAACGTCAGCACAGTCAACTCTGACTAGTGGGTCCCATGTGATTATAAACTAATCTAAACAAAAATAAAACCTAGATTATTTAGGGCGTCGGGCCCAGGTGTCAGTGAGCTAGGTGGGTTGGTTAGTGGGGTGTTTAACGGCTAATGACGGCCACGTCAGCTACCGGTGTTTAGCCGCCGGCGACCAAATCCGCGGCAGAGGGAGTTGGGACTTCGCTGCAGGGCCCTATTTGGCGCGCGGGGAGCATCTACGTGAAGCTGGGGGGCTGCCGCGTCGAGTGGTGGTGGTGTTTGGGCTCGGGGTGGTCGGAAAAGACGCCGGCAACGACGTTGGCGGCTGCCGGAGCTCGGGCGAGCTCGGGTTCGTCGCTAGGAGGCATGGCAGGAGGTGCGGAGCGGTGCTGCGGGCTCCTGGGGACACGGCAAGTGCGGTGAAGTGCTCGGTTGCGAGCTTGCGCGGCTGTGGCCACGGCTACGCTATGGCCGGCGGCGAGATGCTCTCGGGCTCGAAGAGGGCAGCGACTACACGGCGCAAACGAGCAAGGGGGAAGAGGGGGTCGAAGGAGAAGCTCACGGGGAGTGCAGGGGGTGTCGAAGCGGGCTCGGGGAAGGCTCGGAGCAGACGGCGCGGCCGTGGCGATCTCGGCGTCCGAGGGGGAAGAAGGCGAGGTAGCCGGCGATGCAGGGCGGCAGGCGTCGCGTGGCTCTGCGTAGATGATGAAGACGACCCTGCGGTTCTCCTGGGCGGGTCAGCGAGGCGAGGGGAGCTCTGCGGGCATGGCTATGGCAAGCGGCGGCGACGGCGTTGCTCGGGGAAAAGAGGGGGAGGGAGCCAGAGGAGGGGATGAGCATGGGGAGAGTGAGAGAGCATCGAGGAGGCCGCGTGGCGTCTCCACGGGGTCGAGGAAGCGAGCAGGGAGGCAGGAGGAGGTGGAAGCAGAAGGTGGCCGTGGCTCGGCTGTGCGCGCGCCACGCACGATGCCAGAAGGCATGGGGAAGACGACGCGCGAGGAGGTGGGCTGGGCTGGCCAACCGGGCCGGCTAGGTGGGCTTTGGTGGGCGCCAGGTAAGTTCCAGGTAAGTCTCTCTCTCTCTTTTATTTCCTGTTTTCTATTTTTCTGTAACTTTGTGGCTTTTCTAAAAAATACTTAGGCATTTTCAAAAATCACCAGACTGCACATGCCCATTGTTTAGAACATATCCAACATGGAACATTTCAGTTTGGGATTATTTGGACGTTTAAAATATTATATAGCCTTTAAATGCCCAAATGCAATTAGAGTATGATTTAATTCAGTGACCCAATGTTTTCCTAGACAAATGTGAACCAATTTTGCCAGAGGTTCTAACCCAGGACAAAAATGATGGACATTTTAGAAGGGCATTTCAGGTTCATTGAAAAAGATTTTAGTAAACCCTAGTTGTCTTCAGGGGGGTGTTGGGGGTTCTGTCATCCCCATTTCAACTTTCTGTGAAAAGTAAACATGATGCAATACCAGATGCTAGCACTAGGCATGGTCAGAGCTAGGGATGTGACAGCTCACCCCCACTAAACAAGAATCTTGTCCCGAGATTCAAGCGTAGGGTAAGATGAAGGGGGACGCAAACTAACACAATCTTCACGATCCAGGTGGCACTTCATAAGGGCATTAATCCGATCACCATCTTTGTCTCCTCGTCTTGCTCTGAGAGCTCCAACTAACATGACAATGAGAGGGAAAGAAAGACTCTAGAAGGATCGATCTTATCAAAGGTCGAACAACTTAGGATCAACTCATGGAATGAGGCATAGCAACATCTCTCGAGCTGAGACACGAAGCATACATCTGAAGGGATGGAGTGAGACAGATGACAAGGGTTCACTAGGTAGAAACCAATTCCACACTTAAGAGGGTGGTGAACGGTTGTCAACGTAGGGAGGAGTTGAATTGCCATGATGCCATAACGAGACATCTTGGAGGAGGGTGACTCGTAGAAATATCCCCTTAAGTGGCAAAAATAATTATCTTTGATTCAGAGATCATTGAAACTCTTTATACCAGCCTAAGGCAATTCTCGAGCGACCATTTGGAGGGTTTCGGTAGAATGGCATACCCGGATTAGAATGGATGATGTGGATTACCTTGTTGAAAACAACACAAGGGATGATTTTAGTAACTGGGGAGAAGCTCAATAGTCGAGAGTGACTCTACTATTTGAAAAGTTATAGCATAACCGAGGAAACTGAGAGCAATCCCGGTTAGTGCCGATGATAACACCTAGCGCTTGCGCGTGCTCTCAAGAACTTGAGCATTTCCATATTCATCAAGGTTTTACCAATATCTGTGTCAAGGATCCTGGCAACACAACATACTACCATGATGAATAATGATGGATGATGCAGATGCGAAGGAAGATAACACCTTCTCAGATTTCACCTTAGCGAGGCCAAGGAAACAAAATCTGGATGATTGACCGAGAGACATTTAGCACTCCGCTTCTAATGTTCTCCTTGATGTGCTAGCGTAACCCATTTACATGGTTTGGTATCTAAAACATCAAGTAAAAGGTCGGACTTTGGGAGCACAAGAATCCATATGGAACAATTAGGGAGTAATTACTACGAAGTCCTTATGGGGAGGTGGCCAACTTCCTCAATCAAAATACTACAATAATAGGTCTTCCGACTAGGTGCGTCAGCCACGACATCCACTTTACCGGACTACACAGAGACCAATATTATAGTTCTTGGGAAAACGTTCCAACCATCATATCTGCCTGAGATTCAGATCTGGTTGGTGTTAGGATATTCCAGACTCATCAAGTCTAGAAAGAAAAATTAAAGTTTGCAACACAAATCGACGAGATGACATTGCAAGATTCTCGGAAAATGAACTGCGATAGCAAGCTCCAAAACATGAGCTGGTTCTGCTACAAACATGTGAACACGTTGTCCCAGACAAGCATGACCACATAGTAGTCTTACAATGAAACACTACCGAGTTCAGGTGGGAACCATCAACGAGGATATCAAAGTCCTTTTATAAGCCCGGGTTAGCTCTTAAGAAGGAGCTTCTTTTCATTGAACAAATCAATCAGTGGCTTGGTGTGCTAGGGAACACATATGGATTGGAGGCGGCCAACCTATCAAACCATAGAGTACTTCGCACATAGGCATGACTAACTTGGGATGATTCCAGGGGAAACAAAACAAACCTTTCTCGAACTCACGGCGGCAACTTGCACCAAATGCACGTGAATCAGAGAAAGTCACTTCTTACATCCAACATATGCTTCATGAGCGGGACATGAAGATAATGCTTTTTAGAAGTTTCCAACACTAGCTGGATGTTCAACATGAATCATGGAGATGATGAAAATGTTGTCAATGGGCTCAACAACAATTTATCAATATTTCCATATAGATGGAATTCCATAACTATGTGAACAAGGTAATAGCATTGGTCAAACCCAAAAGATATAATGATGTATGCTCGACAACCGCGAGTAAGACAACATTACGAACATCATTGGTTCTGATTTGATTTGACGATAGCCCACACTCAAATCAAGTTTTGACAAGGCAATAAATCCAACAACTGATCACAAGAATTAGTCAATGAAGATATCATCTTTCTTCAACAAACATGCAAACACAAGGATATCCCTTCAAAAAGAACTAAGTGGGACAAGCTTTCATCTTCCAACTCTCCAAGTTGTTGTTTAGCTCAACCAACTAGCCTAGGGGTATCCAACACAGATTCTTGGATAAAGGGTGGTTTGCAAGAAACCATCTTGATCATGACCTCAACATAACGGTCAGGGGACAACCCGGTGATACTTCCGAGAGGATATTCAGAAAATCACGAACCACCGATATGTTACTAAGCTCGAGATCAATCTTGCTTTTCACGGCCAGATGATATGATCAAAAGAGCGAGGAACCGATACGATCCTGACTCATTGATCGAGGAGTGCACCCGGAATAAGGACTAGGTAGCACGATCAACCTTAGGGCGATGATTCAAAATCTACACGCTAAGAATGAGGTTATTGTCCATTTAACTACCAAGCAACAGTGTTGCTAGGAGTATAGATTTCACACATCATAGTTCACCTGTCGGCATTCCGGTTGCAACAACATGGAAACCGAG
Source organism: Triticum dicoccoides (assembly GCF_002162155.2). Taxonomy (NCBI): domain Eukaryota; kingdom Viridiplantae; phylum Streptophyta; class Magnoliopsida; order Poales; family Poaceae; genus Triticum; species Triticum dicoccoides. The sequence goes on from NC_041391.1 coordinate 628,548,229, forward strand.
AAATGAATAATGAGGGCGAGAAGTATCACTGTATCAAGAGTTCATAGGATGGTGTGAAATTCCCATGATATTCCTGATATAAAGATGGTAATACTCCAAGGTAGAACAAAACAAGAGCTAGATTAGCATTTTGATCTGCAGAACACAACTTCTTTGACCCAATCCTGGATATGGATGAGGTACTGGAGTTTGTTTCTCCTAGTCACTCTGGAATAGAATGGCTTGACGGACCACAAGAATAACAGGCATCGATAAACACGAGGCACAACTACTCCTGACTATCAATTGATAGACGGGGGTCGGAATACAACTAAAGAGGGAGAACTCAAAGGAACATATGATTTTCTGAGTCATGGATGCATAGATTAGTATGTCAAGCAAAGCTCATCATATTTCTTCCGGATAACCCATGCAGAAGGGTAGAACTGGCAGAGTAACAGCATAGAATCGAGAACTCGTTAAGAGCACTCTAGTTGTGATCTTTCGGTTCGACGAGGAACTACTGCCATAAGTAGTTCATGGTATTTGGAAGAACGATATACCATGGACCTCGAGGACTAGTGCAAAGGTTACTAATAACCTAAAGGAACTAGCAACACTATCAACATGAAGTAAGTAGGGTGAATCTTGGTTCGAAAACCTAGGAATAGAATACCTACTACTAAGTGGCATCACGGGATGCTCTCGAGAATGATGGCCAGGATCATCACACTGGGAACTCAAACATGGCTAGATTACTAGGTAATACTCCAAGACACTTAGGGCCATAATAATAATTACAACATATATGTCAAGGCAATAGAGTACCTCAACTCACCGATTAGTGTGGTTAAACTGGCCAGAGAGGACATCGGGAATGGGAAGAAGGGATTTGCAAATGCATCGGATTGTTTTGAAACCTGGGATGACTCGGACAGCATAACGGCTGTAAATGCTCAAAAAGATTGGAGACATGCTAGAAAAATGGTGGCATAACCACTCGATGATCATAATATCAAGGTTCTAAGATCAACTATGAACATACAGAAGATAGTAGAAGCTGAAATCAAGTTTAGAACCATCAATCCTATAGGTCTACGGATTAGTAACACGTGATCCTGATAGAAAGATGAGAAGCCTAGTTCTTAATCCCCGTAGAAGAGAAGAGGTTGACTCAGATCAGAAGGGCAAGGTATAAGGAGTAAAAAGAGCCTTACGTTCCCACCCACAATCAATTCCCCTAGATATAACTAAAGCATTTCTAGACTCAACTTCGACCGGTTTGGCTTGGTAATCCTACAGGCAGTCAAGCTCTGATACCAAAACTGTCAGGACCCCGACTCAATGCCACATCGATCTAGCATGTAACACCTCATATCACTTTGTGGCCTCACGCACGGTATCCCCACGGGTGTCGCCTTACCTTTGCCCGGGACCGTTTGCACCTTTTGGCACACGTATATGATAGTGTCGCTAGCATCCATATGATAAGGAGCCCGGGCTGACTTGGCTAGTCATAAAACCAAAGTGGCACAAACTTACAGGGACAGGCATCCATGACCCAGCATCGAACGTGTCGGTCATCAGCGAGTGAATTCAGGCTGTAGCACTGGGCTAGCAGGACTCCGGTGAACCGAGCTGTAGCGGGCTAACAGGACTCCGGTATTCATCGCGTGACATTTCCCCGAAGGGACAGACACAGGAACAAAGAAGGACACATGCCGGCCAGCCTAAGTGTTCCGGAGTAGTAGCAAGCTACCATGGCTTAGTGGAAGCACTAGGAGACATTTCCCGATAAGAGAGGCTACTAAGGATAAACAACTAGTTAGTCAGATCCCACACATACCAAGCATTTCAATAACATACACACAATATGCTCGATATGTGCAAATACAACATGGCATCACAACATGACTCTACAACTCAAGTATTTTATTCAATAGGCTCCGAGGAGCGAGATATTACAAACATGGGTCTCATGACCCAACATTCAGAGCATACAAGTCAAAGCACATGCGGAAGCTTAACATGTCTGAGTACAGACATCTACAAGTGAAAAAGGCTGAGAAGCCTGACTATCTACTAGATCCTGCCGAGGGCACAAGATCGTAGCTGAGGTAACAAGCTAAACGTCGAAGTCCACGCAGAACTACTAGTGAGACGGAAGTCTCTGCAAAAACGTAAAATAGGAAAACGTGAGTGCAAATGTACCCAGCAAGACTTACATCAGAACTAACTACACATGCATCATTATCAACAAAGGGGATGGTGGGGTTTAACTGCAGCAAGCCAGCTTTGACTCGGTGGCTATCCTAAAATACGACTGCAAGTAACTGTTTTGATGTGGCGCACACGAGTCCACATATTCACCATATCAATACACCACTATGGATCCGCTCCCGTCTCCCTGCGAGAACGCCATCCATAGCACTAACGCTTATCTTGCGCATTTTAGAGTATCCACTTTCACTTGTCTATGAACTGTACAGGCAACCCAGAAGTCCTTTGCCACGGACAGGCTATTCGAATAGATCATATTAACCCTACAGGGGTGTACTTATTTACACACGAACTCGCCTCTTACCGCCATGTACACCTTGTGTATCTCGACAACCTTCAAGCGGAAGCCTGGCGAGGGAGTCGGCCATGACCTGACTAACCACACAAGTCTCTTGTCCATGTTTAGCGCCTATTCAGGTTCCATCCGCAAGGAGATCCGGCCGGGGTGTCGCTCACGGCCCCAAACGATGTGTGCAGGGTTCCCAAGTCCACCATCCGGGTGCCACTTGGTACACCGGGCCACTGTGCCTAGTCTGTCCCAAGCCCACCTGTACCGAGTGCCACTTGGTAGACTACTAACACTACCTACAAACACTAGAAACTAGTTGCAACTCCTGGACAGAGATAGAGTTGATTAATAAGTCGAGAGAGCTTGGAGTGCCCGGAGCCCAATGTGTGGTAGTAACTGTTCATGGATCACAAACACAGAACTCAGTTCCTAAGGACGGCTGCAATGAGACAACCCACCATGTACTCCTACATGGCCTCTCACCGCTACCTTTACCAAATCGTGTTCACACACTTAGCTCACACATAGTAGGACATGTTTCACAACATTCCAATTCATCCCCGATGAATCAAACCTGACTCAACTCTAAGCAGTAGCAGGCATGACAACAAGCATGAATGAGTAGGCACATCAGGGCTCAAAAAACTCCTACTCATGGTAGTGGGTTTCATGTATTTACTGTGGCAATGACAGGTCATGCAGAGGAAAGGGGTTCAACTACCGCAGCATGTAACAGTTGAATCGTTGTTTTCCTAATGCAGTAAAATAGAGCAGGAGCGAGAGAGTGGGATTGTATTGGAATTAACAAGGGGTTTTTGCTTGCCTGGCACTTCTGAAGATAACATTGAGTCTTCATCAGTGTCAACGATCACAATGTCGGTACAACGTCTACCGAGGGGGAACAACACCGGCAAACAGAGAAGAAACACGATCAATGCAATGCACAATATGATGCATGCTATGACATGGCAATATAAATGTGTTTTGGTCTAATGCAAGCTAGAACAGATTGAGATGAGTCCATTTGAACCAAAGATTCAAATGCAAACCCATTTTAAGAGGTTATAATGGTGCATTAACTTGTTTCACCTAAACATCAAGGTTAAAGTGTTCTAACATGCATGAAAATGGTACAGATGGATAGATTGCATTTTTCTGATTATTTTTCATATATAATTTGTTTGATTTGGAGCTACGGTTGATTTTCTATGATTTTTAGAAGTTTTGGTTATTTTCTGGAATTTCTTGTAAAAGAATAAATCCAGAAAATGATTTACTGCATCAGCATGACATCACTGTGATGTCAGTAGGTCAACTGCTGCGGTCTAGGTCAAACCTGACTAGTGGGTTCCACTTGTCAGTGACACAGTATTGTTCAGTGTCAATGACAGGTGGGGCCTGGTCAACGACAACGTCAGCACAGTCAACTCTGACTGGTGGGTCCCATGTGATTATAAACTAATCTAAACAGAAATGAAACCTAGATTATTTAGGGCGTGGGGCCCAGGTGTCACTGCGCTAGTGGGTTGGTTAGTGGGGTGTTTAACCGCTAATGACGGCCACGTCAGCTACCGGCGTTTAGCAGCCAGCGACCAAATCCGCGGCGGAGGGAGTCGGGATTTCGCTGCAGGGCCCTATTTGGCGCGCGGGGAGCATCTACGTGAAGCTGGGGGACTGCCGCGTCTTGTGCTGGTGGTGTTTGGGCTCGGGGTGGTCGGAAAAGACGCCGGCGACGACGTTGGCGGCTGCCGGAGCTCGGGCGAGCTCGGGGTCGTCGCTAGGAGGCACGGCAGGAGGTGCAGAGCGGTGCCGCGGGCTCCTAGGGACACCGCGAGTGCGGTGCTACGCTATGGCTGGCGGCGAGATGCTCTCGGGCTCAAAGAGGGCGGCGACTACACGGCGCAAACGAGCAAGGGGAAGAGGGGGTCGAAGGAGAAGCTCACGGGGAGTGCAGGGGCGTCGAAGCAGGCTCGGGGAAGGCTCGGAGCAGACGGCGCAGCCGTGGCAATCTCGGCGTCCGAGGGGGAAGAAGGCGAGGTAGCCGGCGATGCAGGGTGGCAGGCGTCGCATGGCTCCGCGTAGATGATGAAGATGACCCAGCGGTTCTCCTGGGCGGGTCAGCGAGGCGAGGGGAGCTCGGCGGGCACGGCTATGGCAAGCGGCGGCGATGGCGACGCTCGGGGAAAAGAGGGGGAGGGAGCCAGAGGAGGGGATGAGCATGGGGAGAGTGAGAGAGCGTCGAGGGGGCCGCGTGGCGTCTCCAGGGGGTCGAGGAAGCAAGCAGGGAGGCAGGAGGAGGTGGAAGCAGGAGGTGGCCGCGGCTCAGCTGTGCGCACGCCATGCACGATGCCAGAAGGCATGGGGAAGACGACGCGCGAGGAGGTGGGCTGGGCTGGCCAACCGGGCCGGCTAGGTGGGCTTTGGTGGGCGCCAGCTAAGTTCTAGGTAAGTCTCTCTCTCTTTTATTTCCTGTTTTCTATTTTTCTGTAACTTTGTGGCTTTTCTAAAAATACTTAGGCATTTTCAAAAATCACCAAACTGCACATGCCCATTCTTTAGAACATATCCAACATGGAACATTTCAGTTTGGGATTATTTGGATGTTTAAAATATTATATAGCCTTTAAATGCCCAAATGCAATTAGAGTATGATTTAATTCAGTGACCCAATGTTATCCTAGAAAAATGTGAACCAATTTTGCCAGAGGTTCTAACCCAGGACAAAAATGATGGACATTTTAGAAGGGCATTTCAGGTTCATTGAAAAAGATTTTAGTAAACCCTAGTTGTCTTCAGGGGGGTGCTGGGGGTTCTGTCATCCCCATTTTAACTTTCTGTGAAAAGTAAACATGATGCAAAACCAGATGCTAGCACTAGGCATGGTCAGAGCTAGGGATGTGACAATTCCCTTGTCCGTGCATTTTTTGGAAAAGAATGAGATTGCGTCTTTCTCGTGAGAGCCCTTAACCTTGTTCATTACAAGGTGGAATCTGGCCCAGAAGTGATGTACTGTCTCTTGGGGCTCTTGTCTAATGTGGGAAAGATCACTTGTATCTAGTGGGTGGGTTTAAGTCCAAACCCTGACTCGATTTGGGACACAGGGGCAAAGGAGCTTTCGAGCTTGGTAGTTCGGGCTCCGAGACATTGCCCAATTTTTCAAGACCGCCGCCCGATTCTAAGTTCGGGGTTTGGGTCATGTCCTCCCGCGAACGGGTAGCCGGCTCGGAGAGCTCGGGGATCCGGACAAAGTTCGTCTTCAAAATAGAGGAAGAACCGATGCATTGCTCTTCCGCTACCACTATCGGATGGGTGGCCGGAGGAGAGTTAATCTCCCTTTGGTCGGGTTTAAGCCCGATCCAGTCATAGTCCGTAGCGGATCCCAGAGCGGCGATGCGATCCAAGAGCTCGTTCAGGGAGGAGAGCTCCATTGGATCCATATGTTCGGTAAGTTCTGAGTTGATGTGGAGGCAGTTTTTGATGACCTGAGAAGTCATTGTCGGTGTGACGGCCGATCGGGCGGTCATGACGAAGCCGCCTAGTCGGAGAGTTTGGCCTAGAGCCAGGGCTCCCCCAGAGGTGATGTTGTCCTTGACAACAAGGCGAGCCATCAAGCCTTACGGTGACGACACAGTGGAACTCTCAATGAAAGCACCAATGTCGGTGTCAAAACCGGCAGATCTCGGGTAGGGGGTCCCGAACTGTGCGTCTAAGGCTAATGGTAACAAGAGGCGGGGGACACGATGTTTACCCAGGTTCAGGCCCTCTCAGTGGAGGTAATACCCTACTTCCTGCTTGATTGATCTTGATAATATGAGTATTACATGAGTTGATCTACCACGAGATCATAGAGGCTAAACCCTAGAAGCTAGCCTATGATTATGATTGTGTTCGAAATATGCCCTACAGGCAATAATAAAATGATCATTATTATATTTCCTTGTTCATGATAATTGTCTATTATTCATGCTATAATTGTGTTATCCGAAAATCATAATACATGTGTGAATAAATAGACCACAACATGTCCCTAGTAAGCCTCTAGTTGACTAGCTCGTTGATAAACAGATAGTCATGGTTTCCTGACTATGGACATTGGATGTCGTTGATAATGGGATCACATCATTAGGAGAATGATGTGATGGACAAGACCCAATCCTAAGCATAGCACAAGATCGTGTAGTTCGTTTGCTAGAGCTTTTCCAATGTCAAGTATCATTTCCTTAGACCATGAGATCGTGTAACTCCCGGATACCGTAGGAGTGCTTTGGGTGTATCATACGTCACAACGTAACTGGGTGACTATAAAGGTATACTACAGGTATCCCCGAAAGTATCTGTTGGATTGACACGGATCGAGACTGGGATTTGTCACTCCGTATGACGGAGAGGTATCTCTGGGCCCACTCGGTAATGCATCATCATAATGAGCTCAATGTGACCAAGTGTTTGGTCACGGGATCATGCATTACTGTACGAGTAAAGTGACTTGCCGGTAACGAGATTGAACGAGGTATTGGGATACCGATGATCGAATCTCGGGTAAGTAACGTACCGATTGACAAAGGGAATTGTATACGAGATTACTTGAATCCTCGACATCGTGGTTCATCCGATGAGATCATCGAGGAGCATGTGGGAGCCAACATGGGTATCTAGATCCCGCTGTTGATTATTGACCAGGGAGTCGTCTCGGTCATGTCTGCATGTCTCCCGAACCCGTAGGGTCTACACACTTAAGGTTCGGTGATGCTAGGGTTGTAGAGATATTAGTATGCGGTAACCTGAAAGTTGTTCAGAGTCCCGGTTGAGATCTCGGACGTCACGAGGAGTTCCGGAATGGTCCGGAGGTAAAGATTTGTATATAGGAAGTCCAGTTTCGGCCATCAGGAAAGTTTCGGGGGTCACCGGTATTGTACCGGGACCACCGGAAGGGTCCCGAGGGTCCACCGGGTGGGGCCACCTATCCCGGAGGGCCCCATGGGCTGAAGTGGGGAAGGGAACCAGCCCCTGGTGGGCTGGTGCACCCCCCTTGGGCCTCCCCCTGCGCCTAGGGTTGGAAACCCTAGGGGTGGGGGGCGCGCCCACTTGGCTTGGGGGGCAAGCCACCCCCTTCGCCGCCGCCCCCCCTTTGAGATCCAATCTCTAGGGGGCCGGCGCCCCCCCCCAGGGCATCTATATAAAGAGGGGGGAGGGAGGGCTGCGCACCCCTGCTCCTGGCGCCTCCCTCTCCCTCTGCACCACCTCTCCCTCTCGCTAAGCTTGGTGAAGCCCTGCCGAGATCACCGCTACTTCCACCACCATGCTGTTGTGCTGCTGGATCTCCATCAACCTCGCCCTCCCCCTTGCTGGATCAATAAGGAGGAGACGTCTTCCTGACCGTACGTGTTTTGAACGCGGAGGTCCCGTCCGTCCGGCGCTAGGATCTCCCGTGATTTGGATCACGATGAGTACGACTCCCTCAACCCCATTCTCTTGAATGCTTCCGCTCGCGATCTACAAGGGTATGTAGATGCACTCCTCTCTCTCGTTGCTAGATGACTCCATAGATTGATCTTGGTGAAGCATAGAAGTTTTTTATTTTCTGCAACATTCCCCAACAGTGGCATCATGAGCTAGGTCCATGCGTAGTTTCTTTGCACGAGTAGAACACAAATTTGTTGTGGGCGTAGATGTTGTCAATTTTCTTGCCACTACTAGTCTTATCTTGTTTCGGCAGCATCGTGGGATGAAGCGGCCCGGACCGACCTTACACGTACGCTTACGTGAGACAGGTTCCACCGACTGACATGCACTAGTTGCATAAGGTGGCTAGCGGGTGTCTGTCTCTCCCACTTTAGTCGGATCGGATTCGATGAAAAGGGTCCTTATGAAGGGTAAATAGAAATTGGCATATCACGTTGTGGCTTTCACGTAGGTAAGAAACGTTCTTGCTAGAACCCTATTGTAGCCACGTAAAAACATGCAACAACAATAAGAGGATGTCTAACTTGTTTTTGCAGCATATGCCTTGTGATGTGATATGGCCAAAAGTTGTGATGAATGATATATATGTGATGTATGAGATCATGTTCTTGTAATAGGAATCACGACTTGCATGTTGATGAGTATGACAACCGGCAGGAGCCATAGGAGTTGTCTTAATTATTGTATGTCATGCGTGTCAATGATTAAACGCCATGTAATTACTTTACTTTATTGCTAAACCGTTAGCCATAGTAGTATAAGTAATAGTTGGCAAGCAACTTCATAGAGACACGATGATGGAGATCATGGTGTCATGCCGGTGACGAAGATGATCATGGCGCCCCGAAGATCGAGATCAAAGGAGCTATATGATATTGGCCATATCATGTCACTATTTGATTGTATGTGATGTTTATCATGTTTTTGCATCTTATTTAGAACAACGGTAGTAAATAAGATGATCCCTCATAATAATTTCAAGAAAGTGTTCCCCCTAATTGTGCGCCATTGCGAAAGTTCATTGTTTCGAAGCACCACGTGATGATCGGGTGTGATAGATTCCAACGTCCACATACAACGGGTGTAAGACAGATTTACACATGCAAAACACTTAGGTTAACTTGATGAGCCTAGCATGTACAGACATGGCCTCGGAACACAAGAGACCAAAAGGTCGAACATGAGTCATATGGAAGATACGATCAACATGGAGATGTTCACCGATGATGACTAGTCCGTCTCACGTGATGATCGAACACGGCCTAGTTGACTCGGATCATGTATCACTTAGATGACTAGAGGGGTGTCTAATCTGAGTGGGAGTTCATTAAATAATTTGATTAGATGAACTTAATGATCATGAACTTAGTCTAAAAACCTTTGCAAAAAATGTCTTGTAGATCAAATGGCCAATGCTCATGTCAACCTCAACTTCAACACGTTCCTAGAGAAATCCAAGATGAAAGATGATGGCAGCAACTATTCGGACTGGGTCCGGAACCTGAGGATCATCCTCATAGCTGCCAAGAAAGCATATGTCCTAGAAGGACCGCTAGGTTAAGCACCCATCCCAGATAACCAAGACGTTATGAACGCTTGGTAGTCACGTGTTGATGATTACTCCCTCGTTAAGCGCGGCATGCTTTACAGCTTAGAACCGGGGCTCCAAAAGCATTTTGAGCAACACGGAGCATATGAGATGTTCGAGGAGCTGAAAATGGTTTTCCAAGCTCATGCCCGGGTCGAGAGATATGAAGTCTCTGACAAGTTCTACAGTTGTAAGATGGAGGAAAATAGTTCTGTCAGTGAGCACATACTCAAAATGTGTGGGTTGCACAACCGCTTGTCCCAGCTGGACATTAACCTCCCGGACAAGGTGGTCATTGATAGAATCCTTCAGTCGCTCCCACCTAGCTACAAGAGCTTTGTGATGAACTACAATATGCAGGGGATGGTGATAACTATTCCTGAAGTATTTTCAATGCTAAAATCAGCGGAGGTGGAAATCAAAAAGGAACATCAAGTGTTGATGGTCAATAAAACCACTAGTTTCAAGAAAGGCAAGGGTAAGAAGAACTTCAAGAAGGACGGCAAGGGAGTTGCCGCGCCCGGTAAACCAGTTGCCGGGAAGAAGCCAAAGAATGGACCCAAACCTAAGACTAAGTGCTTTTATTGCAAGGGAAAGGGACACTAGAAGCGGAACTGCCCCAAATACTTAGCGGATAAGAAGGCCGGTAACACTAAAGGTATATGTGATATACATATAATTTATGTGTACCTTACCAGTACTCGTAGTAGCTCCTGGGTATTTGATACCGGTGCGGTTGCTCATATTTGTAACTCAAAGCACGAGTTGTGGAATAAGCGGAGACTGGCGAAGGACAAGGTGACGATGCGCGTCGGGAATGGTTCCAAGGTCGATGTGATCGCCGTCGGCACGCTACCTCTACATTTACCTACGGGATTAGTTTTAAACCTCAATAATTGTTATTTAGTGCCATCTTTGAGCATGAACATTGTATCTGGATGTCGTTCAATACGAGATGGCTACTCATTTAAATTCGAGAATAATGGTTGTTCTATTTATATGAGAGATATGTTTTATGGTCATGCCCCGCTGGTCAACGGTTTATTCTTAATGAATCTCGAACGTGATGTTACACATATTCATAGTGTGAATACCAAAAGATGTAAGGTTGATAACGATAGTCCCACATACTTGTGGCACTGCCGCCTTGGTCACATTGGTGTCAAGCGCATGAAGAAGCTCCATGCTGATGGACTTTTAGAGTCTCTCGATTATGAATCATTTGACACATGGGAACCATGCCTCATGGTCAAAATGACCAAGACTCCATTCTCCAGAACAATGGAGCGAGCAACCAACTTATTGGAAATCATACATACTGATGTGTGCGGTCCAATGAGCGTTGAGGCTCGCGGAGGCTATCGTTATGTTCTCACTCTCACTGATGACTTAAGTAGATATGGGTATGTCTACTTGATGAAACACAAGTCTGAGAGCTTTGAAAAGTTCAAGGCATTTCAGAATGAGGTAGAGAATCAACGTGATCGAAAAATAAAGTTCTTACGATCAGATCATGGAGGAGAATATTTAAGTCACGAATTTGGTACGCACTTAAGGAAATGTGGAATCATTTCACAACTCACGCCGCCTGGAACACCTCAGCGTAACGGTGTGTCCGAACGTCGTAATCGCACTCTATTGGATATGGTGCAATCTATGATGTCACTCACCGATTTGCCGCTATCATTTTGGGGATACGCTCTAGAGACAGCTACATTCACTTTAAATAGGGCACCGTCTAAATCCGTTGAGACGACACCGTATGAATTATGGTTTGGGAAGAAACCTAAGTTGTCATTTCTAAAAGTTTGGGGATGTGATGCTTATGTCAAGAAACTTCAACCTGAAAAGCTCGAACCCAAGTCAGAAAAATGCGTCTTCATAGGATACCCTAAGGAAACCATTGGGTATACCTTCTACCTTAGATCCGAAGGCAAGATCTTTGTTGCCAAGAACAGGTCCTTTCTGGAGAAAGAGTTTCTCTCGAAGGAAGTAAGTGGGAGGAAAGTAGAACTCGATGAAGTACTACCTCTTGAACCGGAAAGTAGTGCAGCTCAGGAAGATGTTCCTGTGGTGCCTACACCGACTGGAGAGGAAATTAATGATGATGATCAAGGTACTTCGGATCAAGTTGCTACTAAACTTCGTAGGTCCACAAGGACATGTTCCACACCAGAGTGGTATGGCAACCCTGTCCTGGAAATTATGTTGTTAGACAACGGTGAACCTTCGAACTATGAAGAAGCGATGGCGGGCCCAGATTCCAACAAATGGCTTGAAGCCATGCAATCCGAGATAGGATCCATGTATGAAAACAAAGTATGGACTTTGACAGACTTGCCCGATGATCGGCGAGCGATAGAAAATAAATGGATCTTTAAGAAGAAGACGGACGCGGATGGTAATGTTACCATCTATAAAGCTCGACTTGTCGCTAAGGGTTATCGGCAAATTCATGGGGTTGACTACGATGAGACTTTCTCTCCCGTAGCGAAGCTAAAGTCCGTCTGAATCATGTTAGGAACTGTCGCATACTATGATTATGAAATATGGCAAATGGACGTCAAAACGGCATTCCTTAACGGCTATCTTAAGGAAGAACTGTATATGATGTAGCCGGAAGGTTTTGTCGATCCTGAGAATGCTAACAAGGTATGCAAGCTCCAGCGATCCATTTATGGGCTGGTGCAAGCATCTCGGAGTTGGAACATTCGCTTTGATGAGATGATCAAAGTGTTTGGGTTTATGCAGACTTATGGAGAAGCCTGCGTTTACAAGAAAGTGAGTGGGGGCTCTGTAGCATTTCTCATATTATATGTGGATGACATACTTTTGATGGGAAATGATGTAGAACTTTTAGACAGCATTAAGGCCTACTTGAATAAGTGTTTTTCAATGAAGGACCTTGGAGAAGTTGCTTACATATTAGGCATCAAGATCTATAGAGATAGATCGAGACGCCTCATAGGTCTTTCACAAAGCACATACCTTGATAAGATATTGAAGAAGTTCAATATGGATCAGTCCAAGAAGGGGTTCTTGCCTGTGTTGCAAGGTGTGAAATTGAGCTCGGTTCAATGTCCGACCACGACAGAAGATAGAAAAAAGATGAGTGTCGTCCCCTATGCCTCAGCCATAGGGTCTATCATGTATGCCATGTTGTGTACCAAACCTGATGTAAACCTTGCCGTAAGTTTGGTAGGAAGGTACCAAAGTAATCCTGGCATGGAACACTGGACAGCGGTCAAGAATATCCTGAAGTACCTGAAAAGGACTAAGGATATATTTCTAGTTTATCGAGGTGACGAAGGGCTCGTCGTAAAGGAACGTCGACGCTAGCTTCGACACAGATCTGGATGACTCTAAGTCACAAACCGGATACGTGTATATTTTGAATGGAGGGGCAGTAAGCTGGTGCAGTTGCAAGCAGAGCGTCGTGGCGGGATCTATGTGTGAAGCGGAGTACATGGCAGCCTCGGAGGCAGCGCATGAAGCAATCTGGATGAAGGAGTTCATCACCGACCTAGGAGTCATACCCAATGCGTCGGGGTCAATCACCCTCTTCTATGACAACACTGGAGCTATTGCCCTTGCCAAGGAGCCCAGGTTTCACAAGAAGACCAGGCACATCAAGCATCGCTTCAACTCCATTCGTGAAAATGTTCAAGATGGAGACATAGATATTTGCAAAGTGCCTACGGATCTGAATGTCGCAAATCCGTTGACTAAACCTCTTCCGGGAGCAAAACATGATCAACACCAGAACTCTATGGGTGTTCGATTCATCACAATGTAACTAGATTATTAACTCTAGTGCAAGTGGGAGACTGTTGGAAATATGCCCTAGAAGCAATAATAAAATGATTATTATTATATTTCCTTGTTCATGATAATTGTCTATTATTCATGCTATAATTGTGTTATCTGGAAATCTTAATACATGTGTGAAAATAGACCACAACATGTCCCTAGTAAGCCTCTAGTTGACTAGCTCGTTGATCAACAGATAGTCATGGTTTCCTGACTATGGACATTGGATGTCGTTGATAACGGGGTCACATCATTAGGAGAATGATGTGATGGACAAGACCCAATCCTAAGCATAGCACAAGATCGTGTAGTTCGTTTGCTAGAGCTTTTCCAATGTCAAGTATCATTTCCTTAGACCATGAGATCGTGTAACTCCCGGATACCGTAGGAGTGCTTTGGGTGTACCAAACGTCACAACGTAACTGGGTGACTATAAAGGTATACTACAGGTATCCCCGAAAGTATCTGTTGGGTTGACACGGATCGAGACTGGGATTTGTCACTCCGTATGACGGAGAGGTATCTCTGGGCCCACTCGGTAATGCATCATCATAATGAGCTCAATGTGACCAAGTGTTTGGTCATGGGATCATGCATTACGGTACGAGTAAAGTGACTTGCCGGTAACGAGATTGAACGAGGTATTGGGATACCGACGATCGAATCTTGGGCAAGTAACGTACCGATTGACAAAGGGAATTGTATACGGGATTACTCGAATCCTCGACATCGTGGTTCATCTGATGAGATCATCGAGGAGCATGTGGGAGCCAACATGGGTATCCATATCCCGCTGTTGGTTATTGGCCGGAGAGTCGTCTCGGTCATGTCTGCATGTCTCCCGAACCCGTAGGGTCTACACACTTAAGGTTCGGTGACGCTAGGGTTGTAGAGATATTAGTATGCGGTAACCCGAAAGTTGTTCGGAGTCCCGGATGAGATCCCGGATGTCACGAGGAGTTCTGTAATCGTTCGGAGGTAAAGAATTGTATATAGGAAGTCCAGTTTCGGCCATCGGGAAAGTTTCGGGGGTCACCGGTATTGTACCGGGACCACCGAAAGGGTCGCGGGGGTCCATCGGGAGGGGCCACCTATCCCGGAGGGCCCCATGGGCTGGTGGGCTGGTGCGCCCCCCTTGGGCCTCCCACTGCGCCTAGGGTTGGAAACCCTAGGGGTGGGGGCGCCCCACTTGGCTTGGGGGGCAAGCCACCCCCTTGGCCGTCGCCCCCCCCCCCCTTGAGATCCAATCTCTAGGGGGTCGGCGCCCCCCCAGGGCCCCTATATAAAGACGGGGGAGGGAGGGCTGCGCACCCCTGCTCCTGGCGCCTCCCTCTCCCTCTGCACCACCTATCCCTCTCGCTGAGCTTGGCGAAGCCCTGCCGAGATCACCGCTACTTCCACCACCACACCGTTGTGCTGCTGGATCTCCATCAACCTCTCCCTCCCCCTTGCTGGATCAAGAAGGAGGAGACGTCTTCCCAACCATACGTGTGTTGAACACGGAGGTGCCATCCGTTCGGCGCTAGGATCTCCGGTGATTTGGATCACGACGAGTATGACTCCCTCAACCCCGTTCTCTTGAACGCTTCCGCTCACGATCTACAAGGGTATGTAGATGCACTCCTCTCTCTTGTTGCTAGATGACTCCATAGATTGATCTTGGTGAAGCGTAGAAATTTTTTATTTTCTGCAACGTTCCCCAATAGATTGTTGTTGTCCTACGGACTAAACCCTCCGGTTTATATAGACACCGGAGGGGGTTAGGGTTACACAGAGTCGGTTACAGAGAAGGAGATCTACACATCCAAATTGCCAAGCTTGCCTTCCACGCAAAGGGGAGTCCCATACAGACACGGGACGAAGTCTTCAATCTTGTATCTTCATAGTCCAACAGTCCGGCCAAAGTATATAGTCCGGCTGTCCGAGGACCCCCTAATCCAGGACTCCCTCAACGGCCACGTCCTCGAGCTCCACCGTCACCATGGCCATGTCCTCGAGCTCCACCGTCACCCCGGCCACGTCCTCCAGCTCCACCATCAGCACGGCCACGTCCTCGAGCACCACCGTCACCACGGCCACGTTCGTGAGCTCCATCATCACCACGGCCACGTCCTTGAGCTCCACCATCACCGTGGCTGACACCACCATCACCACCATCACCATCTCGTTTTGATCTCTTTCTTTTGCCCCTTGAGCTACAACCTCTATTAGTGTGCCCCTCGTTGTTACATTCACCGCAACAGCTGATATCATGAGGGTCTACGAAATGTTGGCTCCCCCATTCCTTATGGAATCCACCACCCCAATCATCCATGTCACCCAAGAAATGCTTTGTCTTCCGTCTTCCATGTGTCACCACCTTCATTTCCAAATCAGGGTATAGTGGGGGTCCATGGTATTCCGGCCATTTAGATTGGTATAGATAGGGATGAAACCTCGTAGCCCATGTATTTTTTACCGCATCCATCGAATACTCCTCCAATCTTACATTGTTGGTCATGTTGACACTCACATTTCTAGTGCGAGATGCAGCCATCAAGTGAGAGCACGGGAGATGATACAATGTAGGCCTCTCGCATGAACACGTGCAACCTTGAGATAAACCTTGAAGGAGCCACCTCCATATGGCATGCCGTCACACGACATTCCGCCGTGCTCATCAACTTGGTAAATCAATTATATGTTATCAAAGGACTGGATTTTGTGTGAATCCGCCTTCCTTGCTTGGTATTCCATCCAATCATCGACCTTTGGTGGATACTTGTACATCTTTTTGGCCTTGTTTTTCCCGGACATCAAGTTGGATGTTTCTTCACTATACTTTTGAAAATAGACATTCAACTTCTGGAATGTATACTCTACTATTGATGTCACCGGCAATGCACAGACACCCTTTAGCACCATGTTGAAACATTCAAACATGTTATTTGTCATGTCACCGTACCTCACTCCATTGTTATCAAAATCCCGGGCCCACTTTCCTTTATCGGCAAGATTCCTATTTAGGAAATATTTGCCACCATTGTTTGTTTTGGCATACACTTTGTCCCACAATTTCTCAAAATGTCTAGTGGTGAATGCGAGGCGACAATCATGAAGAAGGTCAGACAATTCCTTGTCTCCACATGCTCGGTAAAAGTTAGACACAAAATGCCTCATGCACCACCTATGATGCACGCGAGGATGCCCTGGAATGTCAATCTCCATTGCATTGAGTATCCCTGGGTGGCGGTCCGAGATGATACAAACCTCTCTTTCAGGTTCAATTATCTTCGTCCTCACTAAACTAAGAAACCACTCCCAGTTTTCATTGTTCTCCGCCGACACCAAAGTGAATGCCAATGGAACCAATTTGTCACCACCATCATTAGCAACAGCGATCAACAATGTACCCTTGAACTGGCCGGTCAGTAATGTGCCATCCACGGACATAACCGGCCTACAATGCTTGAAGGCCCTAATGCATGGCTCAAAAGTCCAGAGTGCACGTCCAAATATTCGAACGGTTACATCGTTGTATATCCTTGTTCTCACGCCATCTGGCTCACCATATAGTACATGCTAGGATTTTCTGCCGCCATTGCTTTCAACACCATCGCGAGGCGGTTGTATGATTCTTCCCAACCACCATACAATATATCAAAGGAAGCTTGCTTGGCCTTCCATGCCTTCCCATACTTCACCTTGTACCCAAAAACCTCCTTCACCATCTCCATCAAAGCTCGAATGGGATATGTCGGGAGTATCTTTATGGAGGTTGAAAATCGATATGCAATGAATTTCGAGGTTAATTGACGGTGATCATCCTTTACATTAGCATCATCAATATCCTTGCCACTACACAGATGGTGAAACACGGAACTTGTAATATTCCATTGTGTCCCGCCTTTGACACATCTTGCACGGATAACCCAAGGGAAATGATTCTTGTGTTCCTCACATCTCACCACATTACGCACTTTCGAGTTTGACTTCTCCACAAAGAATGGCCGATGAAACTTGACCGTGTAGTCCTTGGCCCATATTTGAAGTTCTGCCAAGCTTTTAAAGATTGTTCCTTCACTAACACCATACACACTTGCTTTCGTATCTCGCTTTGAAGTTAACCTTGGTGCAAGAATTTTACTTGTCCCACCATCAACAATTGCCTTATCGGCTAGGCTTAGATCACGAAACAATGATGTCTTGTGACTATGGCCTATTACCTTCTTGAAAGCATTGGCTTCTTTAGCCGTCAAATCATCCTCATCTATTTCTTCATCCGGGCCTTCATCCTCCGAGTCCCACACATAGGACCTATTGTATGGAATCTCATGGTCCATGTCCTCTTCCATGCAATTTGCCTCAACATCACCAACATAATGGTCATGAAGATAAGCCTCTGATTCATCACCGTCAAACTCACCACCATCCATGTGCAAGTATTCGTTATCAACTTGGTCATTCCCGACGGGGCTCAAACATTGGGTCATTGGAGGTTGGCTCATTGTTGTGTCATGCACATCCGGAGTGACATGTGTTGAATCTCGAACCGGGCTTCTAACATCATATGAAGATGCACACCGATTCAAATCAATGTGCAACCGAACGAACAACCTTTGTGGCAAATAACTCAAATGATTTATCTTGTGAGGCCAACACACTCTCTTTATATGCTTCCCAATGAAACTCGGAGTCAAGAGGCATTATCTTCCAACGAATATGTTGCCCATACCCAACATTATACCTTCCGATTAAGTCTACTCCATCGCTTTCTTCCATCCAATTCAACCTTCTTCGAAGCTCAACCAAAACCTCCTCAAGGCTAGGACTTGTGGGAAACACCATCACTACTGGCTTCTTCTTCGAGTCACCATACTCTGCATCTCCCTTCTCAAAGGAGACAAAGTCCACATGATGCACATTGACGATCCTCGCCATCTAGAATCATAAACACCAAAATGCATCAACAAAAATAGCAAAATTGGATGACCTAGGGTTTCCCCAAATCCCCACAATGAGGAGATCTTAACCAACAAAAAGAGGAGGGATGATGGAGAATACCTTGAGGGGTCGAAGGGAAGGATAAACCACCAATTTGGAGCTCCGATCCACGAAATTTTGTGGGCATTAGGGAGGGGCTTGAGTGGGGCGGCCGGGGTAGAGAAGGGGGAAAAGTGAGGGTTTGTCAAGGGAAAACAGGGGATGCTCTGTTTTTTGAGCCAAGGGGCATGGCGCCCTGGGCAGGGGTGTTATGGTCATGAGCATGGCGCCCTCGCATGGGGCGCCATGGGGCCATGCCCTGCCAATGTGGCAAGTCGCTGCTGACCAGTATGACGCCCTTGACCAGGGCGTCATACGGGTAGTGCCATTTTATGAAATATTTCCAAAAGAGGGCCATTTTGTGCTGAACTTTGGCCAAAGGGTCAGTTTTGTTATTTTTCACTCTGAGACATGGCACGTAAGGCGATCTATCCATGGATGGGGTGGCTAGAGCTAGTAATTTCGGGTGACTACCAGGATCAGCGTCGTCCGTCCTACTCAGCGACAGCTAGCAGCAGTAGCTAAATAGGGAAAATTTGACAATTTTGACCTCTGGATGAAATCATTTCATAAAATAAACTGCCCTTAAAAAATTCCACTCAGTTGACCTTTTTGAGTGGCGCCCGACACGAAAGCGCCACACTACATTTTGCAGCGCCTGACTGATAGGCGTTGCACGCCTAGCCAGCATCGCACCCGGGTGATCTGAAAATTACTAAGTCAGTGTGCAGCGCCTGAGAGGTGGGCGCCACACTATACAGTGTAGCGCCTAGCGTCTAGGCGTTGCACTAGTGGTTGCCTCATTTTGTAGTGGTAAATAATGCAACTACTAGTACAACGCCTAGAGGCTAGGCGCTACATTGTATAGTGTGATACCTAGCTCTTAGACACTACACATTGACTTAGTAATTTTTAGCCAGTCCGGGGTGTGACGCTAGTCAGGCTGTAGCGCCTGTCAGTGAGGCGTTGCACATGATAGTGTAGCGTCTTCGTGTCGGGCGCCACTCAAAAAAGTCAGTTGAGTGAAAAACATTTAGGGGCACATCATTTTGTGAAATGATTTCATCCATAGGTTAAAATTGTCAAATTTACCGCTAAATAGCATGTAGATCCCTTATTGTCCAAACTCCTCTTTGCCGGTCGACTTAAAGTAGGAACGGGAGCACCAGTTGCTGCACTCCTGTACGTATCAAAACTTCATGGTGCTTTGCAGCTGGACCGCCAGACCCCGGCCATGACCCAGATCGACTCATCGATGGACAGGTAGAGCTGGCGTCTTCGTCATAGCTGGTCCCATCTCCGCTATGATCGGCGTGTCCATCCCTCTCCCTCCTCCCTGGTGTAACCTTTCCTTTCTCCTTTCTCCCCCATGGTAGGGGCCGGGCTAAAGTTCCCTTCTCCGGTCACCAGTCCAGGACCCATGGCAATGTCCGAAAACTTATCTCCAGCAGTTCGAAAGACCATCGGATGGAGGCAGGGAAAAGGAATGGCCCTGTTTGGATCCCAGGGCTAAAGCTACTTTGAGCTACTTGGGCTGAACTAACTTTTAAAATATCCAAACACATGGGCTAGTTTGAGTTAGATTGGAACTAACCTATCAAAAAAACTATCCCTGTGGAGAGGTGCTAATTGGAGCTAGTTGTGGTGTGGCCCTAAAACAAATTCTTTTTCTGTCGCATGCAGCCGCACCAGATCCTATCCATTCGTCCCCGCTGCCTCTCGTTCTACTCCCCCCGCTGCATCTCGTTCTCCTCCTCCCGCTGGCCCTTGTCGCCCTGCATCGCCGGTCGCGTCCGCTCGCCCACACCGTCCACGTATGCCCGCCCCCGCCAGCCGCGTCTGCCCGCCCCCGCCGCCCCCGTCTGCCCGCCCCCGTCAGCCTCCATCCCGCCGCACCAGTTTGTCCGCCCGTCACCGTCCCTTCCGCCCGCCCCAGCCGGCCCCGACCGCCTCCATCCCGCCACATCAGTCCGCCCGCCCCGTCCACCTCCATCCCGTTCCCATCCATCCGCACCATCTCTGACGCAACCTTCGCCGGCCGCAGCACCGGTCACCCACACAAGAGCCGGCCACAGCAAATCATGGTTAAAAGAGTCAAATGATTGAAAAACGTGCATTTATTTTCAAACTTACCCTCTCATCCAAACACCACCAAAGGTTAGAGTTAGTTTAAGGTTAGTCTAGAGTTAAAAAATAACTCTAACCTCTAACCAAGTTAGAGTATCCAAACAGGGCCAATGATCGAGTTCTATCATGAGCACATGATGACATGACTCGGGCACCTCTCTTGGGAATGTGTTTGATCTGGAAACAAAGTGACTTATCATGACGGCACGCACATGTGCAACCTCCCATGCCCACGTAACTATGGTTGCACCGCTCGGGCCTAACTCTATAAAAACGCCGATTTGAGTGTTCCTCTAATTGCAGAGCCAGAGCTGCTTTAATGTTCGTGCTATGCAGGTTCAACAGTGAATGTGTCTAACCTAACGGGTTATTTTTCTTTCGCGCGGGTCCGACCGAGGTATATGCAGTTTACCAAACGCGTCCCTACTGTTTGGGTTGCCGGTTGATGAATGATGGGCAGGCATGGCCGGCCGCAAGTGGGCTCGTGTCGCCTCGGCTCTGCCTCGTATGAACAGCTGGTCGCCTGTGCCGTCGCGTCGGCGTCGGTGTCACACAATCTACATCGCCGACGGTACTTCCGGAGGACACGTAGCAGTCGAGCAAAGCAGCGAGCTCGGCTGCGGCCGCTTTGGAGTTTAGCTAGACTAGCTAGGCAGTCAGCTAGTGGGGGAATCGGAGTGGCGACGTCGCGGAAAGCGCACTCGGCATTCGCGTGTCCGTCCACTACTCGTGAACGACCGGCTGCACGTACGGCCGGCCGAAGAGAAGAATTGGCTGGCTGGCTGGCTTCGAAGTCTCTGGCCGGTTAAAGTTGCGCACGCGTGCAGGGACATGGCGATTTGGTGCCCGGGCACATATGGTCCCGATATCCTGTGCGTTCACTTCAGTTTTGGGATGCGTGAAAGTCACATTTATTAGTTAGGTGTGGACCGTGGAAATAGGAGGTAATGCAGATATACAGTATGGAACAGTACGATACGATAGACGAGCGCGAGCGAATTTTAAATTTTTTGAACGCTTCCGTGCGGTTGAGATTCTGGACCATGGCGCAGGAAAGTTCGTTGTGGCGGTACGTGTTATTCTAGGGCGCTCGCTAGTTTCAGCGCTAGCAGCGAGCCGCCCTTCCGCCTCGGCGCCATCCATGGGGGGCTCGGCACCTCTTACTGAGCCAAAAGTTCCTGAGCGACAGTGAAAGGCGGAGACCCGCAGCCTCCGCGACCTCCCGCGGCACCAGCGCAGCCGCCATGGCCGCTGCGATCATCGGGCCGGCTGCGGTCTTCTCATTCAGTGGACTTCTGCATCGACGTACGCACGCACGTTCTCGCCCATGGTGAGGAAAAGGTCGACTGGGTGCGGCAACCGGCGAGAAAGGGAAGCCACAACGGTGGTCGACATGGCGGTCATGGATGTTTAGCTTTGGGTAAGCTCCTGCTCGGTGTCGCCGCTGTAGGAGCACAATGTGGACGTCGTCCTCATCCCCGGACCGGGCGCTAGGACGGCTAGCACGTAGCAGTACTGCTGTTCCGGCCGCCGGCGTGCAGAGTTCAAGCAGCTCGTCTGCCTTCCTCGGAGTCTTCTAAGGTGGAGGGGCCGCCATATTCCTCGCAGAGACACGCCGCCTAAACCCCATTGTCTGTGTCTTCCTCGACGTAACCTTCACCTTCTACGTACCTCTCTCTCCCGGCCCGTCGCGCTCATTCCTCACCCAGGCCAGCGTCGCCACTCATTCCTCACCCAGGCCAGCGTCGCCATGCTGCTCTTTCACGGCGAGCAACTACATGTCTTATGTCTACAGGGAACACAAACCCATCAACCTTCCTGCAAAGATCCAAGCCCATTGCATCCTGCACAGCGTGCGACATGGGGTAACTGCCAGGAACAGTCAAACAGAAACACATGCAGTGCAGCCAACCAATCCGCTGGTTATCCTGCGTGAACCACGGTCCATGAAGATCCAGGAAAATATCAGGGTCGTTATTTCTATGGACCGGGATCGTTGACGCTCCCTTCAACTAGCAGCAATAGATGCAGTGGGCTGGTTGAAGCTTTTATCCAAATACACATCAGATACGACGCATAAATACGGGACATTGTTGGGATCTCGAGAAGTAGCGACGGCAGGGATACCGAGAGTATCTGAGACCGGGCTCAGAACAGAATTTCCGACGCGTGCATGGCTATTTTATATCGGTCGATCCACTTCGTCTCGTATCCGCCGCTTTGGTCGTGAGCCATTGCGCGCAATGAGCAATGCTAGATGTACCGGAAGTTACAGCGAGTTTACAGGGCTAATGAGCTGTGATTGGCAGAGAATTAATTAGGAGGACGGGCCCACCAGTAAAAATAGGGGGGCCAATTAGATGAGGCCACGTTCTCTCCCTGTAAAAGTCTTGTATCAATCAGCCTGCAATTCTCCACGCGCGCATGGCTGACCCAGCAGAGGAAGCGATCGAGCGAGACGTACGAGCTAATTTGATTTCCTGGCACGATATGGATCGGATCCCATCAGCGTGCGCACGAGTCAAAGATTCAGATCACGGCTTGCGATCGCATGCAAACAGGCGGCATCCGTAGTACTAGTACGTATGACTGGAGCTGCCTGCCGTTGCGCCTCAAGTGACCGCATCGTCTTGTGGAAAGGACGGCCGGACGGCCCTGATCATTTCCATCGTGGACCCTAGCTAGCTAGCTCAAGTGGTCATTGTATAATCCACTGCAAAAAACAAAGAGGAAGATCTAACTGCGACGACTCCGGGTCTGGGAAGATCTTCCCTTGGAATCCACGGCAAGCTAGCGCCCAAGAGATCGATCGCAACCAAAAGAGGTCGGGATCAACGAGATGGCAAGTGTTCAAAGCACACTCACGAACAGTGCACATCGAGGACTCGAGGCGATGCCCTGTGCTGTCGGCAATGTGTGACAGTATAGGTGTTTAGTAAAATAAAGGGTGTGACCATATAACATCTACTCCCTCCGTTTCTAAATATAAGTCTTTGTAGAGATTGCACTATAAATCACATACAGATGTATATAGATGCTTTTTAGAGTGTAGATTCACTCATTTTGCTCCATATGTGGTCCATAGTGAGATCTCTCCAAAGACTTATATTTAGGAACGGAGGAAGTAGACGTGAGATTCTCACATTTAAGTCATTTTTTCTTTGTTTTTTACTGGAGCGTGACAAAAAAAAAAAACTGCAGGTAACATAGTGCGCTACTTAGGACTTGATCACCGGCCCTCCTATTGAGAAACAAGATATTGTCAAGTAACGAAGGAGATCGAAAACAGGAGCTAGGGCGACCATGGGAACGACCGGACGCCCTGTCGAGAGAACCAAGCGAGGGAGCTGCGGCTTCCGATTGGGCGCCATCATAGTTTGTGTGCTGCCACGTCGAGCTAGGTTGAGAAAGCAATCGGGATGAGTTCTTGAAAGAGATGACTGCCTCTATTTTTTTTTGTGCTGCGCTCTGTATACGCGTTCGGTCGAAGAAGAAATACGGCTGAGGGAGAATGAACGAAACGTTATTTTCACTTAGAGGTGGCAACTCTTCGTAAATTTCATCAATTCTTGATCGAATGGCTGCGGACTGCTCGGCTATACTGTATCAACGGCTGGAAGAATTCAGGTGACGTGGCCTCATGCCAAGCGAGGAAAATAAGCTAGTAGGGTGCCCCTATTTAGATATAGAAGATGACAGATCCTACAACTCCAATCAACAGGTGTTAATGTCAACAAAAAAACAGGAAACGGTTAAGAATATAGCACAGCATGCAGATTAGAAACATGTTTCAGATTTTTTCGAAACTTTTTTTACAGATTGTGTTTTTTTTTGAAATGTTCAATATTTTTGAAAACACAAACAATTTTTTAATTTAGAAATGTATTTTTCAAAAGTGAATAGAATTAATAATTCCATTTTTTAAATAACCACAAAATTTGGTATTCCGAACAATTTCTTCTCGAACAAAATTTGAAAACATGCACAACTTCTGAAAAATCCCCCTACAACTTTTAGAGTCTGGACATTTTTTGAAAACATGAATGAATTTAGTCTATTTTCGTTTAATAAATTTTCAATAATTTTTTTTGCATAATTTATAAAATGTTGACATTTTAAAATGTTCAGGTATTTCAAAATAACGTTTGTGATGTTTAAAAAAATGTATTACTCCCTCCGTTCCTAAATATTTGTCTTTTTAGAGATTTTAAATGGTTACCACATACGGATGTATATAGACATATTATAGAGTGTAGATTCACTCATTTTGCTCCGTATGTAGTCACTTGTTGAAATCTCTAGAAAGACAAATATTTAGGAACGGGGAGAGTACACATTTTTTTAAAAGTTTCATTCCATTCAGAAAAATGATCATTATCAATCTGAAAAATGCTTATCATGTATTCTAAAAAATGCTCGGGCCTGTAGTTGAAAAGTTATTCATCATGTATTTAAAAAAATCATTGTGTGTTAAAAAAGTTCCTATGTATATAAAAAATATAAAATGTGTATTACAAAAGTGGGCATGTATTTGTAAAAATACAACTATATGGGGGTACTGGGTCGGGAACGAGTTGCCTGCCGAGAGTGGACATGCAACTATGTCGAGCATGAGTTGCATGTTTCGCTTGGACATGCAACTGGGTCGGATGGGTTTAAATGTTGAGGTTGGACATGGAACTGGATAGGGGCCGGGGCAAGTTACGTGTTAAAATACAAAGCACAAGCCTAATTGCGAGTCAAAGGGTGGGCTTGCAACTGGGAGAACTACGAGCTGAGTTGCAAGTTGAGGATGGACTTACAACTACAACAACTACAAACTATGAGACCAGTTGTGAGTCAAGGGTTGACTTGCAACTGGGATAAAACAAACTACGGTTCCAGTTGCGATTCAAGGATGGATTTACAACTAGGATGAAAGACAAAAACATAGGCCTACTTGCGAGTCAAGGGTGGGCTTGCAACTAGGATAAAATAAACTATGTGCCTAGTTGCGAGTCGAGGGTGGACTTGTAACTAAGACGAGTATGTGAAACAATGATATGAGTTATGAGTTGAGGGTGAACTTGCAACTGAGATAAAAACAAAAAAACATCCTGGTTGCCAGTCAAGAGTGGACGTGCAACTGGGACAACAACAAACTTTGGGCTCCAGTTGCGAGTCAAGGGTGGACTCGCAATTAGGACACCAATTGTGAGTCGAGGATAGACTTGCAATTAAGACAACTACGAAATAATGAGCCCAGTTGCAAGTCAAGAGTCGGCTTGCAACTGGGATGAAACAACATACGGTCCCTAGTTGCGAGTCAAGGGTGAACTTGCAATTGGGATGAAAAACAAAACACATGCCTAGTTGCGAGTCAAGGGTGGGCTTGCAACTGCGAGAACTATGAGCCCAGCTGCATGTTGAAGGTGGACTTGCAAATGGGACAACTACGAAACTACGAGCCCAGTTGCAAGTCAAGGATCGACTTGCAATTGAGATGAAACAAACTATAGTCCTAGTTGTGAGTCAACGGTGGACTTGCAACTGGGATGAAAAACCAAACACATGCCTAGTTGTGAGTCAAGGGTGGGCTTGCAACTAGGAGAACTATGAGACCATTTGCAAGTCGAATGTGGACTTGCAACTGGGCAACTACGAACCCAGTTGCGAGTCAAGGGTTGACTTGCAACAAGAACGAAAGAAACTACAATCTCAGTTGCGAGTCAATGATGGACTTGCAACTTTGATGAAAATACTACAGCTCTAGTTGCGAGTAAAGCGTGAAATTACAACTGGAACAACTACACAAAACTACAATACCAATTACGAGTAGAGGATGGACTTGCAATTAGGACAACTACAAACTACGAGCCGACTTATGAGTCAAGGGTGGACTTGGTACTGGGATGAAAATAAACTAGTGCACAGGAGACCGGCACACACACAAAATCGATGGAAAATTCCACAATAGGAGCGGCCCAAGCAAAGCAAAGCTGACAGCTATAAGGCTGGTCATAGTGGGGGTAACATAACCGGTATCATGCACTTGAGACTAGCAAACATGCTTATGTTGCGAACAAATTAAAGAAGAGAGAGAGGGTTAGAGTAACATAAATAGATACCATATCATAATAAATGTTATGCTACTATGAGTCATGCATGACAATAAATAAGATGATTTATGATACTAATCTATGATACTTGCACTATGAAGATTATAGACTAGTATCATATGCATTGAAGTATGATACTCCCCATTATAAAAAGTCTAAAAGGACCAGGCAACGCAAAGTTGTTACCCACGCGTCTTGACAAACAAATAAGACACGAAGCTCCTAAAAAAACAAGACACGAAGAAGCAAGGGAAAAAACCCACAAATCTTAATATGCTAGATCTAATGGCCATGAAGTTAGATGTGAGATAGTTATTTCACATCTAAATATGAAATAGCAAATCCACAAAATAAAACCTCAACATTGTGATGAACGAGTCTGATTGCGTCCATGTCGATTTGCATGTTCGCTAGTACACTGTTCTATAAGTCATCAAGTGGGCAGTGGAGGATGACACAGCATACAGTGTGTATGCATGTAAGCTTTCACTAGGCTCTAGATAGATCGACACTAGCTATCTTAGCTAGAGGCACGCAATTTTTGTCGTAGCCGTACGTCGTGTCAGCCAGCTGCTGGCCATATTCGAATCTAGCCGTGAGCTGTGTGTGTGTGTGTGTGTTCGGCTTCAGTGCGCCCAATATATTCTACAACCAGCCAATCGATACTTGTAAAGCCAGACGGTCCAAAAACAAATTCGATCCCCTAGGAACTTACGCCTTTCAGTTTATGCAGGCCAAGTATATATAAGCTCGTGAGATTTCTGGGATTGTGATCTACATATGCCTAGCTTTAGTCCAGGAAAAACTTTTGCAAACGGCCGGGAATCCAAATCTAGTCCGTCCTGCTGGGCTGCTGCTGGCCTCCTTCCCAGACAGCGCACGCAAACAGGACGCAAACCTTATTAATCGGCCAAGGTAACTTAAACGAATGTCATCTCCGAAAATTCGTTGGCGTGCTCGGGCTCGCCTACTTACGGTATCGCTAGGCGTCCAATTGCGTCGGGATATGGAGCGCCTGCAGTATTTCAGTGCGTAGTCGACGTGTTAATTAATGCGGCAGGCAAACGGAGGGAGCGGGCGTTTGTACGGTGCCAGGCGACGGCGTCCAAGGAATAGCAGCGACGTTTATGTCCTGTAGCAACATGTTATGGGCCAGTCTCCACACAAATTGGCAAATTTTTGATTGGCATGGAACTTCCGAAATCTTGCTCCATCGGATAGTCTGTTCTGCATGGTATGACGCTGGAGCTTCAGGCCCATCTCTCAATCGGATATAGAGTTTATTCACTGATCTCACCGAAAAAAGACCTTTACTATCAAAATGCCACGCATAAAAAATCCTCAAAATCTTCTCGGATTGGGGTTGACAAACTTTGTTTTGCATCATTTTCTCAAAAAATATCACAGACCAGACCTTCATCCCATGAGACCGTCACAGGGTTTATCAGTTGAGTTTATCAGTTCACTCACCTTGGTCAGGATGCATCACCCTCTGGGGCACACATCAGGCCTTTGATTGCAGGTAGGTTGTATGCGGGTACTGGATATGAAGAGAAGATGCAGCTGGCTCGTTCAAGTAGACCTGCTCCAGCCGTCCAGCGGATCCCTCCGAAAGAGTTTGAAAATCAAACACACTGGATTCCCGCTCATGGGACGGATTATTATTGCTACCAACGCACAGTTGTGCAGTAAATCAACTGAAATTTTCCCCCGCTGAAGGCAGTAGCCCAAGTTCATCTTTCACTCAAGGAAGCCACATAAATATGGGAATAGTTGCCAGATTTCGCTAATTGTTACTATTATACGCCTTGACTGGGCACTCACATCAGTCGAGCTTCAAAAATGTTTTTCTGCACCAAGAAGTGCACACAATGTATCATAATTCAAGGCATATAAGAACTACAAATACCGTGTCAATTTTATATACCTTTTGGTCCAGCCCTGTGCCTGAGTATCATCTTTCCCAGTTGACTGCTCTGAGTTTGGCACTGACAGGGTCGCCCCCTTGCAAATCTGCTTCTAATGTCAGCGCGGCATCACCGGCATCGCCCATGCTGGACCCGGAGGGCGTGCAGACTAAAGTTTCAGTGGGTTCGTTCCGCAGTATGGAGTTGCCGCCGGCAAGATTCGGCAAGGAAAACCTATGAGGTACAGGGAGGAGCATGCTAATACACTGATCTGGTAGCAGCGCCGACAAGTACAAAGGATAAAGCCAGGGCATGGAACATACATGTCAAACGGATCGAATCCATCGTTTCCCATCGCCGCCATCGCCATAGCCATGAGCTCTGGAGATTGTGCGGCGCCCCAAGAGGCATGTTTTTTTTTCATCGTGCGCCGAGTAAAGGGGGGCGGGGAGAGCGGGCACTGCATGTCGTTAATTCTGACGGTTTATGTACTGGTAAATATTTGTCATGTACCAACGGGACAGACAACGGTTCCGTCACGTCACTTCCATTTTCTCACGGCGCCGTCTACTTGACGTTGTTCAATGGGTTGTACTCTACTCTTCTCCATACGACCGCATTGATTAAACATGTGCATGCGGCGGTGTCCTATTGGTACGCTTTCCAGGAGCAGGTGAGCTCGTCCTCGCTATCACTGCTCTCATCTCATCTCCTGTTTCTATAACAAATCGCTTTACAAAAGCAGAATGCTTAGCCGAGATTCCCTCCGGATATGATTATTTGTTCCTCTTGTGAACAGGCCCGGCAGCTTCGTCTAGGATTGTTATGTGTGTGACAAATGCATGCCAACACTTGGCCGGATAACTCTGCCTTCTTGCGGACTCATGCAGATAATATTTGCATATGTGCTCCTGTTAACTTCTTGGCAGGAATTTCAAATAGGAATCGAGAAAGTAATTAAGTATGTGATGACGACAGTAGAATTTGGCTTTCTGCACCTATAGACATATGAATGCTTTTTATAAACACAGTCGCAGCAAATGATTGGTTGGACATGACTGGGTCAGAGGCTGCATGCATTAGTAGCACACATGCCCGCTTTGGTCGCGCAAATCTCTTCAACATTTCCCATACACATCTGCAACTTCAAAAGAAAAAGAAATCAAAACAAAATCTGAACCAAACGATATAGCGTATACAGTATATTTGAGCAGTCTCATCATCTTATCCCTGCACCAGCCAGCCTAACTTTCTCGGCATCTCCTTTTTTGGAAATCAATCATCACTTCCATACCACTATCATCCATCCATCCTCCGGGAAAGCTGGAAGAGAGACGGCCGAGGAGAGAAGGACCATGCGCCGTTTTTGATGGCGGATCTGCGGCCCATGCGCCGTTGGCGTGCAGCCGTAGGGCCGTTCCCCACGAGAAGGGCTCTGGAGAAGATACGAAAGTAGGGACACTACTGACCCATGGCTCTACTACGTACATACTGTAGTCTGTGGCCCTCACACGAACACACCCAGTGGCCATGTGAGATGCAGGGGCGCGATCCAAGTACATGGACACACCCATGACCCATGCATGATGGAGTGAGTGAGATTACGGTGGTACGAATATGATCGAGTCCTTTCGTCACGGGGTACTGCGGTGTTCATGTGCACAACGGGCGGCCATGCCCGCATACAATATCATGCATGCCTTGCGCATGTTCCAAAACTTGGCGATGAGGGTTTTGCTTGGACATTCTTAGAACCCTAGCAGCGGCATCGGCAAGTGATGCAGCAACACAGGCACATCACAGAGTCTTAGCTTTCGGGGTGAAAATCCAAGGTCTGGCCTTAATTGGTTGTGACTGGCAGTGACCTTGTTGAAAGCATTATCTTGAGAGCGAGGATCTTCTCTGGGGTGAAAATCTAAGATTTAGGATCGGGCGATGACGGTACTTGCGTACTGTTTCTATCTTGGAGGTGTCGCTTTTGAAGAATTTGGACACCGGGTGTTGTCTAGGTGGTGGTTTGTGCTGTAGCTACAAGGAATTGATCACTATAGTATTTTTTCTTCTTTTTTTTGTCTTTTGACTGTGTGCGTCCGTAATATCTTTACGACATTACGTTGTTGCAGATGTCGGATGTAATTCGTATCTCCATGATATTAATATATCCCCGTTGTTGTTTACCGTGTGCATAACAAGCAAGATATAAAACGGGAAAAAGAAGAATATGACAATGTGCTTTGTACCAAAAAATGCTAGACCTAGGTAAACCTATGGTTCCTTCCTGGGCCTCATTCAGTTTCGAGGAAACCAAAATGTAAGATTTAGGAATAGTAGAGGAGGCTCCATCTAGCGCCGTCCTAGGTGTCCCCTCTTGTTAGGGTTTTTATCCTCTCGGGCGGCGGCGAAACCCCCACCGTAGAGACCCCTAGTCCCCTCCCTCCGGCCTTCTTCTCTCCGGCGACTGGGGTCGTGGACCTCTGGTGCGGCTGTGGAAGACGCTGGAGGTTAGGGATCCACCGCCCGCGGAAAGCTTCTCTCGGGCGAGAGATCTGATGGAAACAGGCGCGTCTAGCTCGGGACCCAAAACCGATCTGGAAGCCATGATGAAGGAATTAGGGCTCAATGAGGAAACCCTAGAAGATGTGATCGTTGAGGAGGAGGAGCTGTCGGCTGAAGCTACCAGGTGGATGGCCATGGCACGAGTCCACACAAACAAGACATACAGTCAGTATTGGTTCTTCCGGAACATGAGGGTGGCCTGGGATCTGGCGCAGGAGGTGAAGATCAGACCACTTGAAGACAATCTTTACACGGTGCAGGTTTCATGCCTGGGTGATTGGGAACGAGTCATGCAGGAGGGGCCATGGGCTTTCAAGGGCAAGGCCGTAGTGATTGCTCCTTACGACGGCTTCACACGACCATCAACCATAGGCCTCAACAAGTTGGATATCTGGATGCAAATTCATGACTTACCGGATGGTTACTTTCCCAAGGTTAAAGCTCTGTCGGCAAGAGTGGGCGAGTTCATATATGGAGGGCCCAAGTCTCCCGATTTCGAGGGGAATTTCTGTAGGGTGCGTGTCAAGATAGATGTTACAAAACCCCTCAAGAACGCAGTGTCGTTGGTGGTCAAGAGGAAGCAAGAGGTTACTAGGGAGATTTTCAGGGTGAATTTTGAGAGGCTTCCTGACTGGTGTGTAGTTTGTGGCCATCTGGGCCATCTTTTCAAGGAGTGTGGGGATGGGGTTCATCACCCGAGCAAGCTTGTCTTCAAAGACCTGCAGGCCACCTGGTTCAAGGGGGCGGGGAGAGGCCCTGGCGAAGGCGGGGGCACTCGAGGATGAGAACGAGGCCGTGGAGGTCGAGCGGGTCGAGGCCCGGGGAGAGGCACATCTGATGACCGTATGGATGCCACCGAGTCTGAGGCTGAACAGATGGACACTGATGGGTATGACCCAGATGTCAACCGCAGGAAGAGGGGATCAGCGGACCCGAAGGTGTTGCTGCACTCAAGCATGTCTTCCGCTGACGGGGGCTAACCAGAATCTACTCCTCACAGAGCCGGAAATGCCCCAAAGTCCATCAACAAAACAGGAGGTGAAGAGAACCAAGGCGATAGTACCAACGACTGACAAAGGCCAGGGAAAGAACTCTACAACAAACAAAACCAATGATGCGCATGTGGCGGGCCTCCAAGGGGGGTCGCGTCAGGCGCAATGAGTCTACTCATGTGGAACTGCCGCGGAGTTGGCAAGCCGACGGCAGTTCGAGAGCTTCGTGACCTCACGAGGCAATTTGCCCCCTCTATTTTATGCATCCTTGAAACTCAGATAGAGGGCAGTAGAGTTGAAAATCTAGCTGGTACTTTAGGTTACAATAAAAGTTACACTGTTAGTAGCTCTGGTAGGAGCGGAGGCCTTGGAATATTTTGGAATGATGAAATAAAGATTGAAGTTTTAGGTTACTCAAAGTATCACATTGATGTGCTTGCTAATGAACTTGTGGACTTCCCCGCTTGCTTCACCTTTGTCTATGGGGAAGTGCAAGTAAATGAGAGGCATCTGACTTGGGATATGCTCCGAAACATCGTTGGAGCCAATGACACTCCATGGGAAGTCATCGGAGATTTCAATGAAGTACTTCATGGTCATGAGCATGTTGGAGTGGGGAACCGGAGTCAGGCACAGATGGACAGATTTCGTGATGCCCTTGATACCTGTGGGCTAACTGATATTGGGTATGAAGGACCATGGTGGACTTTTGAGAAGAAGGTTGCTGGTGGTACTTATACACGTGTTCGGCTTGACAGATGTGTGGCGAGCCCAGCGTGGATGGTGTCTTTCCCAGACGCAAGGCTTGAGCACAAGACAGCGGCTAGTTCAGATCATGCCCCCTTGCTTCTCCACCTATGTGATGTGCATGCATGCAGCCGGGCCCCACGTAGGTTTAAATATGAGTTGTGCTGGGAACAAGACCCGGATCTCGACCATGTAATTACACAGGGCTAGCAGAAGCGACAAGGTGACTCGGTGGAGGATGTTCGCGACAAACTGCTGTCACTGTCGGCGGATCTATCTCGATGGGAATGCTCACACTTTGGCAGCATCAAGCGGGAGATAGCAGCACTAAAAAAGTCGCTGCATGATATGCGAGATGCACCAAACCAAGCTGGCTCGACACACATAGAGCATAAAATCGTAGACCACCTCGTTGAGCTGTTCCACAGAGAAGAGATAATGTGGAGGCAGAGGGCAAGATTGGAGTGGCTTGCGCATGGCGACAAAAATACGTATTTCTTCCACTTACGTGCAAGACGGAGGCGAAGGAAAAATCAGATTAAGGAACTGCAGTGTTCTGATGGACAAATGACAGATGATGTGGCTGAAGTGGAGGTTTTAACTAATGAGTTTTACAAGGACTTGTACACGTCCGAGGGTGTGAACAACATGGAACAAGTCATTGATACTGTACCTACTAGAGTAACCCTGGACATGAACGAGGCCCTGAATGCGCCCTATAGCCAAGATGAAGTTAAGAAGGCATTGTTTCAAATGTTTCCACTAAAAGCCCCAGGCCCAGATGGCTTTCCCACTCATTTTTTCCAACGAAATTGGGGCATATGTGGCGAGGAAGTAACCAAAGCGGTGCTGCTGATAGTGGAAGGCAAGGAGTCGGCGGAGAGCATAAATGAAACGGTGTTGGTTTTAATTCCCAAGGTAAAAAATCCCACCTTACTGTCTCAGTTCAGACCAATAAGTTTATGCAACGCCTTATATAAGGTAGCTTCAAAGGTGATATCTAATCGGTTGAAACTAGTGTTACCTGAGATCATATCAGAGGAACAATCCGCTTTTGTCCCTGGCAGATTTATCACTGACAACATAATCACTGCTTACGAATGCCTACATTTTATGAAAAGGAACAAAGCAAAAAAGCACCAAGCGTGTGCACTGAAACTTTACATGATGAAAGCCTACGACAGAGTGGAGTGGCCGTACCTCTGGTCAATTATGATAAAGTTGGGTTTCAATGAAACTGGGTCAACATAGTTATGAATATGGTGACAACAGTTAACTTTTCAGTCATGTTCAATGGAAAGAGACTTGAGCAATTCAAACCATCACGAGGTATCAGACAGGGAGACCCAATATCTCCATACTTTTTCTTACTGGCAGCAGAGGGCCTTTTGTGCCTCCTTAAATCTAAAAGTGAGTCATCCAATCTTGAAGGTTTACAAGTTGCACCTACGGCGCCGCGAGTAAGCCATCTCTTATTTGCTGATGACAGCCTGCTGTTCTTTAAGGCAAACAGTGTGAGTGCTAATGAGGTCAACCAGGTGCTGGACATCTACTGCCAGGCAACAGGGCAGCGTGTGAACTATGCAAAATCATCAATCTATTTCAGCAAGGGTGTGCCAGACAGTGTTCGGCATGACATTAAGAGTGTGCTCAATGTACCCAATGAGACTCTGAATGAGAAATATCTTGGAATGCCTTCGGATGTTGGGAGCTCAAAAAATGGGGCCTTTAAGTACTTGAAAATCGTCTTTGGAGCAAGGTACAAGGATGGATTGAGATGACGCTATCCACTGCAGGAAAGGAGGTGCTTGTTAAATCAGTGGCCCAGGCAGTACCAGTCTTCTCCATGTCCTGTTTTAAGCTACCCCGAGGGCTTTGCCAACACTTGAATATGCTTATTCGAAAGTTTTGGTGGATGAGCAAGGAAGGTAAACGTAAACCACACTGGGTCTTGTGGGAATCAATGACACAGCCGAAATCTATGGGTGGTCTTGGTTCTAAAGATTTTGAGTTGTTCAATTTGGCCATGTTAGCAAAACAGGCATGGTGCCTTCTCCAGAACCTTGACTCGTTAAGTGCTAGACTCCTAAAAAGTGTCTATTACCCCAACAGCAACATTTTGGAGGCAAACCTAGGAGGCCACCCGAGTCAAACATGGAGAGCTATTTTGGAGGGCCGCGATATTTTGAAACAGGGAATAATTAAGCGTGTCGGCAATGGTTAGACTACACGTATATGAGAGGATAATTGGATTCCCAGAGATGAGATGCTGAGGCCGTACGGGTGCCGTGTCACAGATCCGCCGGAGATGGTAGCTGACCTCATAGATGCTACTACGGCAACGTGGAATCGGCAGCTCGTTCAACAGGTTTTTATGCCCATGGACGCCGAGATTATATTATCTATTCCCCTGTGTACACGTAACATGGCAGATTTCTGGAGCTGGCACTTCGAGCGTCATGGAAATTTTTCAGTCAAAACAGCATGCAACATGTTGGTTGCAACCAAGCTACGGCGCGAAGCATGGCTGCATGAGGAGGCAGGTCCTTCGATCTCCACTGCCGAATAGAAATCGTGGAAGCTTCTCTGGAAAACAGCTGTACCGGGGAAGGTGAGAATGTTCCTATGGCGCTTGTCTAAACATTCACTGCCGACAGAAGATGTGAGGGCCCATAGACACATGTCAACCACATCGTCGTGTGGTCTCTACGGAATGACGGATTCATGGAGACACTCACTCCTGGACTGCACCATGTCGAGGTGCACATGGGCCCTTGCTGATGAGGAGCTTCTACATAAAATGACAACCAACACTGAGCCTAGTGCAAAGAAGTGGCTTTTCAATCTGATGGATGGACTGTCCCATGATCAGTTCGTGCAGATGTTAGTAACACTCTGGGCACTTTGGTCTGCTCGACGCAAAGCCATACATGAAGGAATCTTCCAGAGTCCTCAGTCCATATATGCCTTCATTAACAGCTACATATGTTGGGGAATGTTGCATAAAATAAAAAAATTCCTACGTTCACCAAGATCCATCTATGAGTTCATCTAGCAACGAGAGATAGAGATGCATCTACATACCCATGTAGATGGCGTGCGGAAGCGTTCAAGAGAACGGGGTTGAGGTAGTCGTTCTCGTCGTGATCCTATCACCGGAGATCCTAGCGCCGAACGGACGGCACCTCCGCATTCAACACACGTACGGTCAGCGTGACGTCTCCTCCGTCTTGATCCAGCAAGGGGGAATGAGAGGTTGATGAAGATCCAGCAGCACGACGGCGTGGTGGTGGATGCAGCAGGACTCCGGCAGGGTTTCGCCAAGCAACTGCGGGAGGAGGAAGAGGTGTAGCAGGGGGAGGGAGGCGCCAAGACTTAGGTGCGGCTGCACTCCCTCCCCCCTCCTTTATATAGGCCCCCAGGGGGGGCGCCGGCCCTGGAGATCAGATCTCCAA
>NC_041391.1:628584934-628598488 GCF_002162155.2 Triticum dicoccoides
CCCCACACACCCTAGGGTTTTTAACCCAAGGCGCAGGAGGGGCCCAAGGGGGGGGGCACACCAGCCCACTAGGGGCTGCTTCCCCTCCCACTTCAGCCCACGGGGCCCTCCGGGATAGGTGGCCCCACCCGGTGGACCCCCGGGACCCTTCCGGTGGTCCCGGTACAATACCGGTTGACCCCGAAACTTTCTCGATGGTCGAAACAACACTTCTTATATATAATTCTTTACCTCCGGACCATTCCGGAACTCCTCGTGACGTCCGGGATCTCATCCGGGACTCCAAACAATATTCGGTTTGCTGCATACTCATATTCATACAACCCTAGCGTCACCGAACCTTAAGTGTGTAGACCCTACGGGTTCGGGAGACATGCCGACATGACCGAGACGGCTCTCCGGTCAATAACCAACAGCGGGATCTGGATACCCATGTTGGCTCCCACATACTCCTCGATGATCTCATCGGATGAACCACGATGTCGAGGATTCAAGCAACCCCATATACTATTCCCTTTCTTAGACGGTATGTTACTTGCCCGAGATTCGATCGTTGGTATCCCAATACCTCGTTCAATCTCGTTGCCGGCAAGTCACTTTACTCGTACCGTAATGCATGATCCCGTGACCAGACACTTGGTCACTTTGAGCTCATTATGATGATGCACTACCGAGTGGGCCCAGTGATACCTCTCCGTTATACGGAGTGACAAATCCCAGTCTCGATCCGTGTCAACCCAACAGACACTTTCGGAGATACCTGTAGTGCACCTTTATAGTCACCCAGTTACGTTGTGACGTTTGGTACACCCAAAGCACTCCTACGGTATCCGAGAGTTACACGATCTCATGGTCTAAGGAAAAGATACTTGACATTGGAAAAGCTCTAGCAAACGAACTACACGATCTTTGTGCTATGCTTAGGATTGGGTCTTGTCCATCACATCATTCTCCTAATGATATGATCCCGTTATCAACGACATCCAATGTCCATAGTCAGGAAACCATGACTATCTGTTGATCAACGAGCTAGTCAACTAGAGGCTCACTAGGGACATGTTGTGCTCTAAGTATTCTCACGTGTATTACGATTTCCGGATAATACAATTATAGCATGAATAAAAGACAACTATCATGAACAAAGAAATATAATAATAATCCTTTTATTATTGCCTCTAGGGCATATTTCCAATAGTCTCCCACTTGCACTAGAGTCAATAATCTAGTTACATTGTGATGAATCGAACACCCATAGAGTTCTGGTGTTGATCATGTTTTGCTCGCGGAAGAGGTTTAGTCAACGGATCTGCGACATTCAGATCCGTATGTACTTTGCAAATATCTATGTCTCCATCTTGAACATTTTCACGGATGGAGTTGAAACGACGCTTGATGTGCCTGGTCTTCTTGTGAAACCTGGGCTCCTTGGCAAGGGAAATAGCTCCAGTGTTGTCACAGAAGAGAGTGATTGGCCCCGACGCATTGGGTATGACTCCTAGGTCGGTGATGAACTTCTTCATCCATATTGCTTCATGCGCTGCCTCCGAGGCTGCCATGTACTCCACTTCACATGTAGATCCCGCCACGACGCTCTGCTTGCAACTGCACCAGCTCACTGCTCCACGATTCAACATATACACGTATCCGGTTTGTGACTTAGAGTCATCCAGATCTGTGTTGAAGCTAGCGTCGACGTAACCCTTTACGACGAGCTCTTCGTCACCTCCATAAACAAGAAACATGTCCTTTGTCCTTTTCAGGTACTTTAGGATATTCTTAACCGCTGTCCAGTGTTCCTTGCCGGGACATTCCTACCAAACATACGGCAAGGTTTACATCAGGTCGGGTACACAGCATGGCATACATAATAGATCATATGGCTGAGGCATAGGGGATGACACTCATCTCTTCTTTATCTTTTGCCGTGGTCGTGCATTGAGCCGAGCTCAATCTCACACCCTCTAATACAGGCAAGAACCCTTTCTTGGACTGATCCATTTTGAACTTCTTCAAAATCTTATCAAGGTATGTGCTTTGTGAAAGACCTATGAGGCGTCTCGATCTATCCCTATAGATCTTGATGCCTAATATGTAAGCAGCTTCTCGAAGGTCCTTCATTGAAAAACACTTATTCAAGTAGGCCTTAATGCTGTCCAAGAATTCTATATCATTTCCCATCAAAAGTATGTCATCTACATATAATATGAGAAAGGCTACAGAGCTCCCACTCACTTTCTTGTAAACGCAGGCTTCTCCATAAGTCTGCATAAACCCAAATGCTTTGATCATCTCATCAAAGCAAATGTTCCAACTCCGAGATGCTTGCACCAGCCCATAAATGGATCGCTAGAGCTTACATACTTTGTTAGCATTCTTAGGATCGACAAAACCTTCCGGCTGCACCATATACAGCTCTTCCTTAAGATAACCGTTAAGGAATGCCGTTTTGACGTCCATCTGCCATATCTCATAATCATAGTATGCGGCAATTGCTAACATGATTCGGACGGACTTAAGCTTCGCTACGGGAGAGAAAGTCTCATCGTAGTCAACCCCTTGAACTTGTCGATAACCCTTAGCAACAAGTCGAGCTTTATAGATGGTGACATTACCATCCGCGTCCGTCTTCTTCTTAAAGATCCATTTGTTTTCTATCGCTCGCCGATCATCGGGCAAGTCAGTCAAAGTCCATACTTTGTTTTAATACATGGATTCTATCTCGGATTTCATGGCTTCTAGCCATTTGTTGGAATCTGGGCCCGCCATTGCTTCTTCATAGTTCGAAGGTTCACCGTTGTCTAACAACATGATTTCCAGGACAGGGTTGCCATACCACTCTGGTGTGGAACGTGTCCTCGTGGACCTACGAAGTTCAGTAGCAACTTGATCTGAAGTACCTTGATCATCATCATTAATTTCCTCTCCAGTCGGTATAGGCA
Organism: Triticum dicoccoides; assembly: GCF_002162155.2. Taxonomy (NCBI): domain Eukaryota; kingdom Viridiplantae; phylum Streptophyta; class Magnoliopsida; order Poales; family Poaceae; genus Triticum; species Triticum dicoccoides. Next base: position 628,587,874 of record NC_041391.1, read on the forward strand.
CCATAGGAACATTTTCCTGATCTGCACTACTTTCCGGTTCAAGAGGCAGTACTTCATCGAGTTCTACTTTCCTCCCACTTACTCCTTTCGAGAGAAACTCTTTTTCCAGAAAGGATCCGTTCTTGGCAACAAAGATCTTGCCTTCGGATCTAAGGTAGAAGGTATACCCAATGGTTTCCTTAGCGTATCCTATGAAGACGCATTTTTCCGACTTGGGTTTGAGCTTTTCAGGTTGAAGTTTCTTGACATAAGCATCGCATCCCTAAACTTTTAGAAACGACAGCTTAGGTTTCTTCCCAAACCATAATTCATACGGCGTCGTCTCAACGGATTTAGACGGTGCCCTATTTAAAGTGAATGTAGCTGTCTTTAGAGCGTATCCCCAAAATCATAGCGGTAAATCGGTAGGAGACATCATAGATCGCACCATATCCAATAGAGTTCGATTACGACGTTCGGACACACCGTTATGTTGAGGTGTTCCAGACGGCATGAGTTGTGAAACGATTCCACATTTCCTTAAGTGCGTAGCAAATTCGTGACTTAAATATTCTCCTTCACGATCTGATCGTAAGAATTTTATCTTTTGGTCATGTTGATTCTCTACTTCATTCTGAAATTCCTTGAACTTTTCAAAGGTCTCAGACTTGTGTTTCATCAAGTAGACATACCCATATCTACTTAAGTCATCAGTGAGAGTGAGAACATAACGATATCCTCCGCGAGCCTTAACGCTCATTGAACCACACACATCAGTATGTATGATTTCCAATAAGTTGGTTGCTCGCTCCATTGTTCCGGAGAACGGAGTCTTGGTCATTTTTCCCATGAGGCATGGTTCGCATGTGTCAAATGATTCATAATCGAGAGACTCTAGAAGTCCATCAGCATGGAGCTTCTTCATGCGCTTGACACCAATGTGACCAAGGCGGCAGTGCCACAAGTATGTGGGACTATCGTTATCAACTTCACATCTTTTGGTATTCACACTATGAATATGTGTAACATTACGTTCGAGATTCATTAAGAATAAACTATTGACCATTGGGGCATGACCATAAAACATATCTCTCATATAAATAGAACAACCATTATTCTCGGATTTAAATGAGTAGCCATCTCGTATTAAACGAGATCCAGATAGAATGTTCATGCTCAAACTTGGCACTAAATAACAATTATTGAGGTTCATAACTAATCCCGTGGGTAAATGTAGAGGTAGCGTGCCGACGGCGATCACATCGACCTTGGAACCATTCCCGACGCGCATCGTCACCTCGTCCTTTGCCAGTCTCCGCTTATTCCGCAGCTCCTGCTGTGAGTTACAAATGTGAGCAACGGCACCGGTATCAAATACCCAGGAGTTACTACGAGTACTGGTAAGGTACACATCAGTTACATGTATATCACATATACCTTTAGTGTTGTCGGCCTTCTTGTCCGCTAAGTATTTGGGGCAGTTCCGCTTCCAGTGACCCTTCCCTTTGCAATAAAAGCACTCAGTCTCAGGCTTGGGTCCATTCTTTGACTTCTTCCCGGCAACTGGCTTACCGGGCGCGGCAACATCTTTGCCGTCTTCTTGAAGTTCTTCTTACCCTTTCCCTTCTTGAACTTAGTGGTCTTATTGACCATCAACACTTGATGTTCTTTCTTGATTTCAACCTCTGCTGACTTCAGCATTGAAAATACTTCAGGAATGATCTTTACCATCCCCTGCATATTGTAGTTCATCACAAAGCTCTTGTAGCTCGGTGGGAGCGACTGAAGGATTCTGTCAATGACCGCCTCGTCCGGGAGGTTAATGTCCAGCTGGGACAGGCGGTTGTGCAACCCAGACATTTTGAGTATGTGCTCACGGACAGAACTGTTTTCCTCCATCTTACAACTATAGAACTTGTGGGAGACTTCATATCTCTCGACCCGGGCATGAGCTTGAAAAACCATTTTCGGCTCCTCGAACATCTCATATGCTCCGTGTTGCTCAAAACGCTTTTGGAGCCCCGGTTCTAAGCTGTAAAGCATGCCGCACTGAACGAGGGAGTAATCATCAGCACGTGACTGCCAAGCGTTCATAACGTCTTGGTTCTCTGGGATGGGTGCTTCATCTAGCGGTCCTTCTAGGACATATGCTTTCTTGGCAGCTATGAGGATGATCCTCAGGTTCTGGACCCAGTCCTAATAGTTGCTGCCATCATCTTTCAGCTTGGTTTTCTCTAGGAACGCGTTGAAGTTCATGTTGACATGAGCGTTGGCCATTTGATCTACAAGACATATTTTGCAAAGATTTTAGACTAAGTTCATGATAATTAAGTTCATCTAATCAAATTATTTAATGAACTCCCACTCAGATTTGACATCCCTCTAGTCATCTAAGTGTTACACGATCCGAGTCGACTAGGCCGTGTCCGATCATCACGTGAGACGGACTAGTCATCATTGGTGAACATCTCCATGTTAATCGTATCTTCCATACGACTCATGTTTGACCTTTCGGTCTCTTGTGTTCCGAGTCCATGTCTGTACGTGCTAGGCTCGTCAAGTTAACCCTAAGTGTTTATGCATGTGTAAAACTGTCTTACACCCGTTGTATGTGAACGTAAGGATCTATCACACCCGATCATCCCGTGGTGCTTCGAAAGGACAAACTTTAGCAACGGTGCACAGTTAGGAGGAACACTTTCTTGAAATTATTATAAGGGATCATCTTATTTACTACCGCCATTCTAAGTAAACAAGATGCATAAAACATAATAAACATCACATGCAATTATATAAAGCAGTGACATGATATGGCCAATATCATATAGCTCCTTCGATCTCCATCTTCGGGGCTCCATGATCATCTTCGTCATCGGCATGACACCATGATCTCCATCATCGTGCCTCCATGAAGTTGCTCGCCAACTATTACTTCTACTACTATAGCTAACGGTTTAGCAATAAAGTAAAGTAATTACATGGCGTTAAATCATTGACACGCAGGTCATACAATAATTAAGACAACTTCTATGGCTCCTGCCGGTTGTCATACTCATCGACATGCAAGTCGTGATTCCTATTACAAGAACATGATCTCATACATCACAATATATCATTCATCATTCATCACAACTTCTGGCCATATTACATCACATGACAATTGCTGCAAAAACAAGTTAGACGTCCTCTAATTGTTGTTGCATCTTTTACGTGGCTGCAATTGGGTTCTAGCAAGAACGTTTTCTTACCTACGAATAAGCACAACGTGATTTTGTCAACTTCTATTTACCCTTCATAAGGACCCTTTTCATCGAATCCGCTCCAACTAAAATAGGATAGACAGACACCCGCTAGCCACCTTATGCAACTAGTGCATGTCAGTCGGTGGAACCTGTCTCACGTAAGCATACGTGTAAGGTCGGTCCGGGCCGCTTCATCCCACAATACCGCTGAAGCAAGAAAAGACTAGTAGTGGCAAGCAAGTTGACAAGATCTACGCCCACAACAGATTTGTGTTCTACTCGTGCAATAGAGAACTACGCATAGATCTAGCTCTGATGCCACTGTTGGGGAACGTTGCATAAAATAAAAAATTTCCTACGTTCACCAAGATCCATCTATGAGTTAATCTAGCAACGAGAGAGAGAGATGCATCTACATACCCTTGTAGATGGCGTGCGGAAGCGTTCAAGAGAACGGGGTTGAGGTAGTCGTTCTCGTCGTGATCCTATCACCGGAGATCCTAGCGCCGAACGGACGGCACCTCCGCGTTCAACACACGTACGGTCAGCGTGACGTCTCCTCCGTCTTGATCCAGCAAGGGGGAAGGAGAGGTTGATGAAGATCCAGCAGTACGACGGCGTGGTGGTGGATGCAGCAGGACTCCGGCACGGCTTCGCCAAGCAACTGTGGGAGGAGGAAGAGGTGTTGCAGGGGGAGGGAGGCGCCAAGACTTAGGTGCGGCTACACTCCCTCCCCCCTCCTTTATATAGGCCCCCAGGGGGGGCGCCGGCCCTGGAGATCAGATCTCCAAGGGGGGCGGCAGCCAGGGGGGGTGGAGTGCCCCCCAAGGCAAGTGGGGTGCGCCCCCCACCCTAGGGTTTTCAACCCTAGGCGCAGGGGGGGCCAGGGGGGGCGCACCACCACACTAGGGGCTGGTTCCCCTCCCACTTCAGCCCATGGGGCCCTCCGGGATAGGTGGCCCCACCCGGTGGACCCCCAGGACCCTTCCGGTGGTCCCGATACAATACCGGGTGACCCCGAAACTTTCCCGATGGCCGAAACAGCACTTCCTATATATAATTCTTTACCTCTGGACCATTCCGGAACTCCTCGTGACATCCGGGATCTCATCCGGGACTCCGAACAACATTCGAATTGCTGCATACTCATATTCATACAACCCTAGCGTCACCGAACCTTAAGTGTGTAGACCCTACGGGTTCGGAAGACATGCAGACATGACCGAGACGACTCTCTGGTCAATAACCAACAGCGGGATCTAGATACCCATGTTGGCTCCCACATACTCCTCGATGATCTCATCGGATGAACCACGATGTCGAGGATTCAAGAAACCCCGTATACTATTCCCTTTGTCAGACGGTATGTTACTTGCCCGAGATTCAATCGCCGGTATCCTAATACCTCGTTCAATCTCATTGCCGGCAAGTCACTTTACTCGTACCGTAATGCATGATCCCGTGACCAGACACTTGGTCACTTTGAGCTCATTATGATGATGCACTACCGAGTGGGCCCAGTGATACCTCTCCATTATACGGAGTGACAAATCCCAATCTCGATCCGTGTCAACCCAACAGACACTTTCGGAGATACCTTTAGTGCACCTTTATAGTCACCCAGTTACGTTGTGACGTTTGGTACACCCAAAGCACTCCTAAGGTATCCGGGCGTTACACGATCTCATGGTCTAAGGAAAAGATACTTGACATTGGAAAAGCTCTAGCAAACGAACTACACGATCTTTGTGCTATGCTTAGGATTGGGTCTTGTCCATCACATCATTCTCCTAATGATGTGATCCCGTTATCAACGACATCCAATGTCCATAGTCAGGAAACCATGACTATCTGTTGATCAACGAGCTAGTCAACTAGAGGCTCACTAGGGACATGTTGTGGTCTAAGTATTCACACGTGTATTACGATTTCCGGATAATACAATTATAGCATGAATAAAAGACAACTATCATGAACAAAGAAATATAATAATAATCCTTTTATTATTGCCTCTAGGGCATATTTCCAACAACATAGCCGAGCTGAAGTTGATCAGGGAGAACCAACCTACGCACGCGCATCTGGGCGGACCAAGGGCCTCCCACCCCCTCCGGCCCAAAGCACCACCTGCTGGTTTCGCGAAAATTCATGTTGATGCGGCAGTTCGGAAAGGAAGAGGGGGATCTGTAGCGGTTGTTTGTAGAGACAGCTTAGGCAATTTTCTGGGAAGTTCGGCTTTGGTTGTACAGGGGGTTGGCGATCCCTCCATTCTAGAGACCATAGCGTGCAGAGAAGCTTTGGCCTTGGCACAAGACCTCCAACTACAAAATATGATCGTAGCATCAGATGCCAAGCAAGTCGTTCAGGAGATAAACAACAGATCCAGAGGTGCGAACGGAGCTATTATTAGCGAGATTCACTCATATTCCAGTTTGTTTCAATGTATCTTTTCTTTCGGAAGTCGTAGGGCAAACATAGAAGCTCATAAGTTAGCCAAGCACTTGTTGTCTTTAGATCCGGGGTGCCACGTTTGGTTTGGCCAACCCCATGATGTTACTTGTATCCCACATTTTGTGGTATTCGATTAATAAAGCTTGGTGATCCTCAAAAAAAAGGAATAGTAGAGGAAGTTGATAGGATGACAATTGTCATTCTTGCCTTGTTTATACGCATAAAATAAGCTTTGAGAGGGTGTGTAGATTTCTCCAAAGACACAGGAAATGAATAGCATTCTTACGATTCTCTTATGCGTTTCCTACAAACCGAATGCATTTATATTTTTTTTTGCTCTGGGGTCTTTGTTCCTATGCTTTTCCTGTGAAAATCCTTCAAACCAAATGAGGCCCCTAAACTAACCACCGCCCCCCCCCCCACACACACACACCACCACCCCTTCTGAATCTCGCGGTGTGGGCTTGGGCCTTTTCTTTCTTCCAACCAAACCAGGCCAAGTCAGCTCCATTGTAAGTTACATAAGATTTTTTACATAGGTGTAGCAAAGCTCGCTTTGTAGTAACCGCATGCCTCGGGAAGTACTTAGATACTGATCATGGCACACCACTCATTCTACTCGATCGTATATGATCATGATGCATCAACTAGTTTCCTACAGTTGCATAGTACTTAGCACTCCTGTGTGCCGGTGTGATTCGACCTGATCGACATAATTTTGTCACTTTGGGCAAAAGTAGGTGTATCGGATCCCGCCAGTACCTGCTCCATCGAGGATGGTGCGATAAATTGTTGACATAGCATTGGCGGAGCCATGATTTTGCGCCTTGGTATTTATTGTGAAAAGAAGTGCAACAATTGATGAGTTGTTGGCATGCATAGTTAATAACTCATATTATATACCTAGGTTCTTCATTTACTCGTAAACGATGTACTACCTCTCTCTCAGTTTACAGGGCGTGCGCGTACGCCTAGGTCGTCAATTTGACTAACCTAATACAAGTCATATATTACAAAAAGTATACCAATATAAACTTTAGATGTTCTATTTTCAAAAGATATAATTTTTATGTTATATAGTTTATATTAAGGTGACCAAATTGATAACCTAGGTATATGCGTAGGACTTGTAAACTGAAACGGATGTAGTAGTGATTTGGACCGCAATAGCCAGCGAACATTCTGGGTAGCATGGCATTTGTGAATGTCTTTTACAGCAAGTTCTTCAAACACACATGACAATTTCTTCAAAACCACATGGCAAATTCTGGCAGACATTGGATTTGTTGTGAAAATTGCCGTGTTCGCTTGAAGTAGTTGTCATACTGCAGACATATCAATGGCCGTGAAAAAAGTTTGTTTTGCCATGGACATGCAGCAAATTTCGTTGAATAACATTACCATGTTTTTTTTTGAAAAAAAAATTTCAGTAACCAGAACGCTCAGTAAATCGACTCGCTAGCAACCATGTCAGAAACAAAAAGTTGTTTTGAACCTAGCCAAAACATAGTGGCTTCAACCATACGGTACCCGTATTGCGCAAGCACATGGGCAACAGAATTACATGACCGAGGATAGAAATTAAACTCAAATGTGTCAAACGTCACCATGCAAACGCTCCTAACTTCACGTACCAGCATGCCATAATCCGCAAAATATAAATCCCCGGAATTTAGTGCCCTGACAAGAATCTGTGAGTCGGACTCGAAAATACATTACCCATGATTTTTGATAAGCAATAAAGCTAACCGGATACATGGCACGCCCAAAAGAAAATAAAACACGTCTCACAATACTCTCGTCCGGGTCCGGGCGCGTATCAGTTATCACGCGGTGGCGATGGGCGCGGCGTCTGCCTTCATGGCCTTGAACCGTGGCTCCTTGGCCTCGAACTTGTGGCGCACGTACAGGTTCATGTAGTCCTCGAACACGAACCTTGGGTACACGGCGGTGCCCTCCTCGCCCTCGTTCCTCTCAGCAGCGTCGGCAGCGCCCACGAGCGCCGGGGCCGGGAATATGACGGCGTCGGCGCCGGGGTTGTAGAAGGAGGCGATGGACATGCGGTTGCCGTCGTGGCGGGTGAGCACGCGGTGCATCACGCTCTTGTACCGCCCGTTGGTGATCACCTCCAGCTGGTCGCCGATGTTGACGACGATGGCGTGGCGCATGGGCGGCACGTCCACCCAGGCCCCGTCCTTGAGCAGCTGCAGCCCGCTGACCTGGTCGTCCTGAAACAGCAGGATCACGCCGCCGGCGTCCGTGTGCGCGCGGAGGCCGTCCACCAGGTCCGGCCGCGGGCACGGCGGGTAGCTGCTGACCTTGGTGCCGAACGTCGGGCCCCTGGAACCGGCGAACGCCCGCTTCAGGTAGCCCGGCTCCAGACCCAGGTTCTCGCACAGCAGGTCCAGCACCTTCTCCGCCAGCTTCTCGATCTCGGACGCGAATTCCTTCATCACTTGTCTGGAACGACGACACGAAAAAGGCAGCTTTTGTTATCAGGAATAACAGACAAACAAGTGACACAGGCTAAACAAAAGTGGTTCCAATCGTGTTGGTCACTACTGTGCTTAATTTAGGATTCTGATGTGCGCAAGCAATCTCATCTCCTGTTGATATCCTAGTACTAGTAGCACTACTATATCTGCTGCTTTTTTTTCGACTTGCTGTGTCAGGAATGACTTTGTGACTAATACAACTAGTAGTGTTCGGCCAGGAGGCCTAACAATAGGCTGCCTTTGAATCGTCTCTGTACTTTTGCGACTAATACAACTAGTAGTCAAATAATTTCTGTGGAATCTGGTGCTGTCCCTTGGTCTCTTATGTTATTATTAGGAGTATTAGTTAGTGACCAAGTAGCAGTAGTTGATTATTATGGAATCAGGCGTACGTGCATACCTGTAGTGGTGGTCGAGGTCGGGCAGGTCGGCGAGGTTGGAGGCGGGGAGGTGACGGACGAAGAAGGTGCTCTCCCAGTCCACGTCCTTCACGTCGGCGCCCTTCTCGCCGGCCTCCAGCGTCTTCGCCGCGAACTCCTTGAACTTGTCCTCCCGGCACGCCGCGTAGTGGGCCTTGCTCACCCGCTCCACCTCGTCCATCAGCTCGGCGGAGATGCCATGGTTCAGCAGCTGCACACATATATGTCAAGAATCAGTTAATCATGTCAATAATCGTGCTTATGCCTGCTTTCTAAATACATATATCAAGAATTGTATAGCAGTATGTGAGTGGCAGTGGCACCTCGAAGAATCCCCAGTTCTGGCAGGCGTCGTGGATGACCTCCATGGCCGCGCCCCTCTCCCCGGTCTCAAGCTTCTCCATGTTGATCACCGGGAAGTTCAACGAGACAGCAGCATTAGCAGGAATTGCCATCGCTCTCGATCTGATGCCTCTCTGCCTCTCCCACTCGCGCTGTGTGTAACTCTGCCTGCGTGTTTGTGCTGCTTAGCTGAAGCAGAGAGTGTGTTGAGTGTGCGCTTTGAGGCCGGTGCGGAGTGCCCAATTTATAGGCGCGCGAGAGAGAAATCCCGCTGGATGGCACCTAACCGCAATGACCTAGCCGGGACGTAGGAGATTACGACACAGCTTAATTAGTTAATTACTACTACTACTGCTTTGGTCAATCAATATGGAACGGGGAACAAAGCTGTCTGGACGTACAAAGCAACAGGGGACGAAAGCAACCGAGATGTTAGCAAATCGGATCAGCGTGAGTGCGTGCGCGCGCGCCGCAACATCGTGTAGCTTACCTGATCGACATACATACTCTGACTAAGTTGTCTCCAGGAATATCGCTTCTTGCTAATCAATATGCTCTGATGGAGACGGAGCAGTATGATAAGCACTAACTGATAAGCTGATAGTCTACGCTAGCCACTGTTTCATGTATACCTAACCTACGTAGTGTTGATTGATGAACTCTATGTCGTACGGATGGAGTGGTCTCTTACTTTACTTTACAGGTTGATAATGACAAGATTAGGCGTGGTGCACCTGACCCACGCCACATGTAGTGGAGTTCTGCTGTCAACAAATGTATTTGTAGTACTCCAACATCGGTCACTTGACTGAATATGACTGCTGTCCGGCGACACCGGTCGATTGTGTACATGCACATGAAACATGGCATGTAACGTGATCTATCCATGGATCACTGCTAGAGCTAGTAATTTTGGGCGCCTTCCTACTCAGGTCAGGCGTAGTACACCTGACCTGACCCACGCCACATATAGTGGAGTTTTGCTGTCAACAAATATATTTGTAGTACTCCACCACCGATCACTTGACTGGTGCTGTCCGGGGACACCGGTCGATTGTGTCTGAAACATGGCACGTACCTTGATCTATCCATGGATAGCTAGCTGGAGCTAGTAAATTTCGGGTGTTTACCGGATGGGCACTGTCTGTCCTACTCAGCGACAGCCAGCAGCAGTAGCTAAATGGCATGTAGAGCACTTATTGTCCAGACTCCTGTGTGCCGGTCGACTTAAAAGTGGGAATGGGAGCACTCCTGTACGCATCAAGCTGCATGGTGCTTGGCAGCTGGACCACCAGGCCCCGGCCATGTCCCAGATCCACCCATGGATGGACGGCTCGAGCTAGCCCTTCATCGCCCTTGGCCTGACCTCTACTCTCATCAGCGTGTCCATCACTTTTCCTTCTCCGTGCGTGTAACCTTTACTTTCTCCTTTTTCCCTCACCCATGGTAGGGGCCGGGTTAAAGTTCGGTTCACTAGGACCCATGACATTGTCCGAGAACTTGTCTCGATGTTAAAAGAAACGGATTTTCTAATTCTCATCTACTCTGTCACGGGAACTGCACTACCAGGCTGCAGCGAAGCCCAAGCGAAGCCCACAGGCCGCAGCGAAGCAAGCAGCCCAACCAGCGCTACGTCGGGCCAGACTGGAGCCAGTGAGACAGCGAGCGTGCCTGACCTACATATCGC